>NC_054081.1:5683825-5876325 GCF_017562075.2 Anopheles merus | reverse complement strand
CGGGTGATTTCTTATCGGAATTCGTAAGCTATCCCCGCCCACCCACTCCACTCGCTCCGTACCATTTTCTGTCTCATTTTGCAGTGCAAAAGGGACTTCAAAACACACACGAACTGCGCACGGGAATGACTAAGAGCGTTGTGGATGGAGTGCGAAAGTACAGCCAGCCCGACACGGTGGCGGTTTGTCGTTTGTTTTATCCCGGCGCAACATTCCCGCTTGCAGTACTTGATTATTTTATCCTAATTGAATTTACTTCGCCCGCGTGCCGCGTTCGTCTGTGCGAGTTGTAATCTATTTACACGAGCCGGCCGTGTCGCCGCTTTCGCGTGCGCCCACGGCTAGTTTGCACTTGATGAATCATTCAGCGTGTGTGGCGAATGCGTCGCACCGGTTCGCCCCTTTCGCCCTTTCGCTTGTTTGTGCGTCGCCGGCTGATGCCGTGCTGGGTAACCGTCACCGCCGGGACGGTGTTTAGTAGTTTTGCAGCACACACACACACACACACACCCCTCGAGGGAGTGAAAGATACACAAGTCGGGATGGATCTAGCGGCGATGCTGCATCGATTACATATTTAACCGAGCACGGCGTACGGAAGCGTCCCAAAGCGGCGAACGACTGTGGGCTGTTTGCATACATTTAGGCGCTCTCGACTGGGGCTGAAAGGAAGCAGGTCTTTCTTTTTTTCCCCTGTTTGTTTCATTCTTATTCATCGGGCGCTTGCAATGAAAATGAAAGGAGCGGTCGTTGGCAATAAAAGCTGAACTTTATAAGAACTTTTCCTTTTTGAGCTTGCAATCGGCGATCCATCAATCACCGTTTAACGAGCAAGCAAAACAAAACAAAAACGAGATAGAACAACGTGAAAAAGCAAAAAAAAAATGTTTCAAACGCACCACACCGTTGTGTCTGTGACTCATCTCTAAGAGGATTGGAAAATCTAATAAGAAAAAAAGTATCTCGCTACAACGCAATTTGTTCTAAAAACTGATTTGATTAATTGGACTATGTTTCATCAAATGTTTTACCCTCTTCGGCAAGAGATTCCGAGCCCTGGGCAACATCCGATGTCTTGCTGTGCTTTCGTGTTCGCAGTACAGACAGACTAGCTGCATAGTATTCGATAAGTGTGTATTTTTTGCTTTTTTTTGCCTAATTGAATTTACTAATTTGAGTATGAGAAGAAATCATTTTAAAAATAAACTAAAAATCTGTTTTTTGTTGTAGACAATGCGCCTAAATGTATGCAAACTGTGTGCTTAATCACTACTAATGTCTGGAGAGGGGGAGGGGGGCAACACCGCACGCAAATGAACTTCAATTACTGTGAGCATACTTTAAGGCGCTCCCTGCTCAAGATTGCCCATTTCTGTATGGGCGCATAAAAAGAAAACTTCCCATCTTACCCTGCTGAATTGCCTCGCAGAATGCGAAAAATGCTGCCCATTGCCACAATTTAATCCTTCTGTTTCGCTCGCCCGCACAGCCTGAAAAAATGTGGAATAAATGGCATTGTTTTGCATACCTTTAGGCGCTCAACTCACACCATTCCCCGCGAGTGGAGAAAACAAAATATTCTTTTTTTCTCAAGCGATTGAAACAAAAGCGTAGTGGGTGGACGATTTATGAGCGCCGTGATGAGTAACTCTCCCTCCCTTCCCACGTCTCTTTCGCGCGAGTAACATATTTTCCTGTGCGGAAGTAGTGCTCGTTAAGGTTAGCTATTCAATTGCAGCAGTCAAAACAAGCGACAAAACAAAGATCACCCCCACACACACACACACTCTTTCGCTTCCGAACGCACCGATTGCGATTTGCGCCCATGACGCGACTGCTTAAGCGATGCAAATAAACAACAATTTAGTGGCACGAGGCACCAGGAGCGGGGTCGCTACTGCGCCGTCAGCTACATATTTCGCATAGAAACGCGAGCCAATTTCCCTCCCCCTCCCCCTCCCCCTTGCACCCCTTCCGGTGCTCCATCCGGGCAAAGCTGTTTGCTTCGTTACTTATCTGCATGAATAATGCGACAATGTATTCATTTGTTTTCCTCCGCTGACAGGCAGCGTCCGACAGTTTTGCCGAGATGGGTGGCGCTGATTTAGAGCGTTGCTTTGCCCACACACCCACACACACACACACACACACACACAAAAGCGATAAAAATATAAACGAAAAAGTTCATACTCCGAAGCCGGCCAAGTGCCCCCGGTTGCTACCGATTAGTGCCGGGGCGCAGTGTGGGCACAGTGTGTGTGTGCGAACCCAGGCGAAACGTATTAAGGTATAAAAATAATTTCATCACTTGCGGAGGGAAAACTTATTCCTATGGTCCCCGGGCACACGCCAGGCCGGCACGCTACTCGCAAAGGGAAAATGGCGGAGCGAGAATAGAGAGAGAGAGAGAGGGCAGGCGGGGAACCTTTTCAGTGGCGTGCGCCACGTGCGGCACACTGTGCAACGGTGAGCGAGCGTGGGGCCGCCGCTTTTTTGTTTGTCTAAGCCAGGCAGCTGCTCATTCGCAGTCGCACCGGCGGCCTGGGCCTGGGCAAGGCTGTGCGGGAGGGGGGCAGGGATACGTTTCCGGCTTATCTGCATGATCCCATCGGGCGCCGGGGTCGCCATGGTATCCGCCCGCCACGCCACGCGGTTGCTTGTTAAGCTTTGCCGCCGACAACTCGTTACCTTCCCTGGGGGCGGGGCATGTGCTTTTATTTTCTTGCTGCTTCTTCGACTTCTTCTTCTTCAGCCCGGGTAATTGATCATCCTCGGGCAGGGGTAGCGGGCGGGCGGTTTTTGACATACGCTTCACCGAAAATGTATTTACTTTAACGACCATTAGTGGCAGTGCTCACCTTTTTGCGCGCGGCCAAACTTTCCGGGGGGGAGTTTTTCAGGGGCTGCGTTTGGCGCTTTCGTGCTGGAGGTGGCGGTTTAAGGTGGGAGAAATAACTTTTCGTCGCCTTATCGGCAACACTCACGCGCCGAGCGAAAGACAGAGGTTAGCTTTGAAGGGTAGCAGCGGGAGGGGACACAGATGAAACGGTAAAAAAGATGCTTGAGATGAAAACACACTCCCACACACACGCACACACACACACAATCGGGCTCATAGCTCTTGCTGGAAGGCGTTCTGAGTGTATGTTTGCTTTATCTGTGTGTGTGTGTGTGTGTGTGTGTGTGTGTGTGTGTGTGTGTGTGTGTGTGTGTGTGTGTGTTCGAGCAAAATTTGTGTGAATAGACAATCGAGCCCGCACAAAGGCGTGTGTGAAGCGGCGAGAAGAAAGGCGGTCGGCATGCAAAGTAAATACATGCTACCCCATTCCTCCCACCCTTTCGCTCAACCCATTCAGTGGCACGCAATCTCATCTACGCCATTTGCAAACATACTTCCACTGTGCTTCTGTGTGTGTGTGTGTGTGTGTGTGTGTGTGTGTGTGTGTGTGTGTGTGTGTGCAAGTCGTACTTCCTCCCCCCTCAAAACAGTCCCCACTTTCGTCAGCCACCGGGCGCCTCCATCCACAAAACCGCAACCGCCACCGGGCGCCTCCATTTGCGTGAAAGACTGGGCGCCTCCACCGGGCAAAAAAACGCACGAGGCAGGGCAGATTTCACTGTGCGCTCACACAAATCACACAGCACACACACACACACAAACACACACACACACACACTGCCCAAACCAATCGCTGCAAGCGGTAAAACTGTGGGGAGATAAAATAGAGGGAAGCGAACGCCACAATTGTCCTTAGCACTTGAAAAAGAAGCTTTTGCACCGCCACCCCTCCTCCCGCCGCAGTACGTACACAAACACACATCGGTTTTGGGATGTTTCGGTGGTGGTGGTGGTGGTGTAAAAGCACCATGTTGCTGCAACCAAGCAACAGTCATGTACAGCCATCCCAACCATCAGGCACGTGGTGTTCGGAGGTACAACTTTAAAGCAGCGAGGCAACGTGCGTGTTACAGAAAAAAAGAGCACAAAAATATGCACGAATAGAAGCAGCAAGAAAAAAAAACACAGCAACAACAAGAAATAAATACACGCTTGCACCCCGTGCCTCCGTTGCCGTCCCCAGAGCGCCCCGCGTATCGCTTCTTTTCAGTATTTCCACCCCGTTTGATGCCGCTGCAAAGCGTTTGATATTGAATTAAATTTTCATAGCAAAACACCCTTTCCACCTTGCTCATCGATGTGTGTGTGTGTGTGTGGTGCGATTGTGAAGAATAAAACAGAAGCACTCTTTTGTATTTGCGCGTGCCTTTCCCCCATTCGCCACCGCCTCGCAGTGTTTGCATAGGCCTTCTTTTGCTTTCGTTCATTTTGTTTAGGTTTTTTTTTTGGTTTTTGGTTGCTACCTTTCCACCCCCTCCACCACGGGGCACGCTTTCCTCCGTACCCTTTGCGGGCCTTTTTCACGGGTTTTGCCATTTTAGATGATGAGGATGCTGGGCGCGCTCGTGCTCGCCTGTTGCAAGGCGTGATGAATTGTTGCCGTACCGCCATAGAAACGGCAGACGCAATGGCACTGTTTGTTTTTTTTTTTTTTTGAGGGAGCACACTGAGAAGCAGCCCGAACCATCCCGGCCCACCGATGTGCATGCAGCAAGTTAAGCGTTACCGTGAACGGCGTGTACGGGTGGGTTGTGTGGCTTTCAAACTCAGTTGAGCATATGACGCCATCCTTCCTGCAAACGGCAGCAGGCTGCGGCTAGCAATATTGTGGCCTCCATCACTAAGCCTCTGTGTGGTGGCGCGGTGCCGGTTTTCGGAAGCAGATAAAAGAGCGCAATCTCGTAGAACGTATCAACAGGAAAATGTAAATAACATTGTCATTGCAGTTTTTCAAAACTCGCTTTGTTGAACTGCGGCAAAAGAACATACTTAAAGTAAGGCAGTGCAGTCGAACACTGGGGCCACAAACCGAGCTTTTTTCTGTGTTAAATAACACATCGATCCAGCAAAAGCTGTCATTTGTCACTTCAATTCTCCCATCGCACCAAACGTTGCAGCCGGGCACAGTGGAGCAGATGGAAAATATTAATAAACCCATAAATCAAAAATGGACAGCATTTCATTGTCGCACTTGCGTGCCTTTGCGTGACCACTGCTTGCACACATGCACATGTAACGTGTGTAAAAAAAGAGAAAAAAACCGATTCCTCCACCATGAACAATTCGCTACCCAGGCAGTGACCAGGCTCGCTCTCTCTCTCTCTCTCTCTCTCTCTCTCTCTCTCTCTCTCTCTACTTTTGTCTTTATTTTGTCATTAGCTTTCACTCATTTTCCTCCAGTCCGTGTTGCAAACGTACTTCTTATGCTCGATGACAATCTTCAGATAGAGCCACTGCACACTTGAAGCAGCGCATACAAACACCGAGATAAAACTATGTAGTCAGTAGATCTTAATATTTGCTATTGAAGATTGATTTAGTTTTTTATAAAGACTTAAAAATTATTAAAATTTAAAATTTAGGTATCAAGAAGAATCTCATTATTTATTTTATTTTATTTTAAATTATATTATTTTTTCATTATAGTTGTTGGACAAAAAAAATTGATGAAATAAGCGACTTGTAAAATTGCACTTTACCGATCAAGTTTAAATCTTTGTTATGTCTGCTAATGATATGATTTTTTTTTGTTGCTACATTTGCTATGACATTATCCATGAGGAGCCCAAACGTGAGTTTATTGTCAATGATTATTCCCAAAAAAATTCTTTCAGACGTCTTTTCTATTTGTTCTTGATTTATTGGAATAAAATGCTGTTCCTGATTATTTTTATTGGATATGCTTTGTTGGATATGCTTTATTTTATTTATATTTAGAGCCAGTTTTTTTTATAGTTGAACCAGCCATTCAAAACATTCAGTTCTAGGTTTAACGGAGTCTCTGATTGTTTTAAATTAGGCTTTGCGATGAATAATATTATATCATCAGCAAACAGGTTTACCTCACACAGATGCAAAATATTTTCTTTATGTCGCTAATATACATTACAAACAAGATTGGCCCCAAAACACTTCCTTGTGGAACTCCCAGGGCGTTTTCTAGAGCATTTGAAGAACTATTTAAAACGCTTTTAACTTTTAACTATTCAACGCTTTTTCAGTGAAACAGTTTTCTTGTGCTGATATGTCGAATTTGCTGTCCTATTGGTACAGTGCGATTGAAATGTAAAGCATCATGTAATTATAAAACTAATCACGATTTTTCAACAACAAAACAGCAGTAACCAGAAAAGCACGGTTACAAAAATGTGATGTAAGGATGAGAAAATAAATGCGTTACATTGAACCACGAAATTTCAGTAAAATAAACCTTCCATCGTAAATTATTCAAATGCTAAGCTATAGAAAATTGACGCTAATTGATTCTTGTAAGAGCTACATGCATGGTAAGCATAGTTAAAAATGTGCCTAATTTCTTTTTTACAACAATCTTTAGAATATATTTAAAACAACACGAAAATTTGGGACTCAGCTATAGAAACTAGTAGCATTGTATACCTACAATATTATTCTTAGATTCAGCTACATTCAATTGATTTTTGCCTTCTTGTAAACATCATTGTAGTTCTAAAAAATAATCATTTGAACACGTACTACTCAGGTTATTTGTGTATTTTGCTATCCCTTCAGAAATAGCACCATTAGAAGATGTAATATGGCCACTACTTCTTACAAACAGATATTTACAAAATATGGTGTAACTTCTAAAGTTGCGCAAAGAGCATCGTGATTTTTTGACAAAAGCTTTGTTATAAGTCATTTTACAATGTGTAGTACTTGAGAAAACATGACTATGGTAAACTCTAAGATTTTCATCGTGTTAAAGGAAGACATTTAATTTAGTTATTATTTTATTGTTACAATTATTGCCATAATACTATTGAATATGAAATAAATTTCTAAATTAGGCATTTGTTTTCAAATTTACTGCATAACTTTGCTTAAATACTGTTTATTCTAAAAATCAAATAATTACTTCTTTAATGTCATTGAAAGATGTACCTTTCATGAACCTAAATGTGAATGGTTTGAAACTTTGTTCATGTCCCAACATTTACGCCTTAAGAAGCACGGGAAATGAAGTATAATGTTTTGTCTTTCTAGATGTAATGCAAAAATATTCCGGACATTGAAATTGAAAAATAAAACATTTTCTTCCCGGTCTGCTTTCACTGTGCACTGTTTTCTACTCCATTGGTCGGTTTTGTCTCTGTTGAATGTTACTACTGCTTGATAATACAATTCAGATAAAAAATACACACACACACACACACACACACACACACACACACACTCAAACGGTTGGATGACGAGCGGTGTCGTTTCATTCGTTCTAACTTGATTTAACGACATCAAAGCGGGAAGCGACGAACGGCTCAACATTGCACGAGTACGGCGTGCGGACCCAACACACCCAACAGGAGGGGGGCTTGCTAGAGGGAGAAAACTGAAATTATTAAAAGCTAATTCATGGAGCGTGGCATATTTTAGTCCTGTACGGCGCCCACAGGCGCCCTGTTTCGTAAAACGTTGCGCCGCGCTACGGTACGGCTGTGGATTTGGGCAGGGCACGCACCATAAATAAACGAAATCGAGACAGCACAGTTCCGCCAGCACACTGCACACTGGTAGGCCCACCCCGGGGATGGGTGGTGCACGTTTCGCACAGCGGTGTTGATGGTTGTCGAATTCAACGGGAAGTTCCATTCGTACGTGAAGCCGGCGTGAATTCATCATGAACGTAACGGCCATTTCCTTGCCAGCCGAGAAGGCTCAAGCTCAAGGTTGCTCTGTGTGTGTGTGTGTGTGTGTGTGTGTGTGTGTGTGTGAGTGTGTGTGTGTATTTTTTGTTTTTTTCTCGTTTTTTAAAGGTTTGTTTCTCTCGTTCAGAATCGTCAGCAACAGCAGCAGCAGCAGCAGCAGCGGTGGCAGTTTATTGTAAGCAAAGCAAACACACACACCGAAACACGCGGGAGATGGGCAAACAAAATCATCCTGCCCGCCACACCCTGCCCGTATTAAATCCAGCGTTCTGTGAGGACCGCCATCGCTTTGATTTGCGGGTGTGTCCACCATTTGTTTTCTTTCGTTTTTCCTTTTTTTGTCCCATTGTTGGCATTGTTAAGCTTGTTAAGCTTGCGGTAGCCGAAAAGCAACACCTCGCCCCCCGCGTCGCTTTGCGGGCCGTTTGAAAACACGTCTGTGTGCCGTTCCCGTTTCACTTTAGTTCGGTTGCGTTTGCTCAGCGCAATGTTATTATTATTATGCTCGCACCAGGTAGCGAATGGCTGCTTTCACACTAAATTGTAATAACACACACACACACACACATACAATGAGCGTGTGCGGTTCTGTGGGTGTAAAATGTGGCGAACGCTAGTGGATTAGTTTGCCGGGCAATTTGTTCTGACAAAGAAAAGCCGTCAATCAAAGCGATTGATTTTGTGTTTTGTTTTGTTGCGTTTTTTTGCTTGCTTTCGGTTTTGTACAGTCTCGATTTTGGGAAGCGAGTAGCATAGGTTTGGCCAGTGGGAAGCATCGGCGAGACGTGCTGACATGGCGTGACTTTGCAGCGAGTCGCAGAGAGCGTCTGTAGATGTGGAAATCGTTTATTGATTTTAGAGAAGATCTGTGTCGTCAACAATAGACCGAATGTAATTATGTTTCTTAGCCTGATTTTTTTATTATATTTTGATTGAACACACACAAATTATTAATATTATTATATTTGCTTTTATTATTAGTTTTATTATTATTGTTATTGTTATTATTATTATTGTTATTATGATGATGATGGTGATTAATATTATTATTATTATAATAATAATAATTATTATTATTATTATTATTATTATTATTATTATTATTATTATTATTGTTATTTTTATTATTTTTCTTATTATTATTATTGTTATTTTTATTATTATTCTTATTCTTCTTGTTATTTTTATTATTATTGTTTTTATTATTGTTGTTGTTACTATTGTTTTTATTATTTTTTTGTATTATTTTATTATTATTATTATTATTATTATTATTATTATTATTATTTTTATTTTTAATGTTGTTATTATTATTATAAGTAATATTATTATTATTCTTGTTGTTATCATTATTATTATTATGATTATTATTATTATTATTATTATTATTATTATTATTATTATTATTTTTATTATTATTATTATTGTTATTATTATTGTATTTTTATCATTATCATTATTATTATTATTATTATTATTATTATTATTATTATTATTATTATTATTATTATTATTATTATTATTATTATTATTATTATTATTATTATTATTATTATTATTATTATTATTATTATTATTATATTATTATTATTATTATTATTATTATTATTATTTTTATTATTATTATTATTATTATTATCATTATTTTATTTTCATCATTATTATTATTATTATTATTATTTTTATTTTTATTAATTTTTATTTAAATATTATTATGATAATAATAGAAATAATAGAAATATTATTTTTATTATTATTATAATGAATTTTTGTATTATTTTTATTATTTTTATCATGATTATTGTTATCATAATTATTATAATTTTTATTATTTTCTATTGATTCATGTCATCTAGCTATATTAGGCCTACATAACATCATTATGATTACAAAAAATAAAATAAAAGCTAGAAACAAACTGGCAAATTTACGCCAAACAAACTCAATCCTGTCTATTAGATATTGTTGAGAAGGATTCCACAAAATGCTGGTAAATTCAAGAATTGGACGAATAATTGCACCGTAAAGAGATTTCACACTGAACGGATCCCTAAGGTCACTAGCAACACGTAACATAAAGCCAGGCATACGGAGTGCTTTTGATAGGGCATGTTCAAGGTGGTCGTTAAAAGTTAGCTTGCTATCTAACAGAATGCCTAGGTCTCTAACTAAATTAGTTCCAGGCACTGAGTAGTCCGCGAGTTTATAGTCGAATATAATTGGAGTTTTTTTGAGAATGTAATGATGGAGCATTTGTTAATGTTAGCACACATAAAGTTGGAAGTACACCACGAGTCGAACTGGCACAAACAGGTTTGAAGCCTTTCACAATCCATAGGGTCAGAAATTGGAACAAAAATTACTGAAGCTCGCCCGATCGGTCTCTCTACTCCGCTGGTGAATTGGTTCAGGTCCTACATCAGGGAACGTAGCTACTACGTACAAATCCATGGTGTTTCCTCTAACGTTTTTGAGAGTTCATTTGGCGTTCCTTAGGGCAGTAACTTGGGACCATTGCTGTTCTCACTTTTATTTTTCAACGACGTCACACTGCGGCCATTACGGTAGCAGATTGTTTGCTTTATGCGGATGATGTTAGGCTGTTTTGTGTCGTACGGAACACTTCCGACTCTTTTTCTCTGCAAAGATCGATTGATGTTTTTTTCTGACTGGTGTATCAATAACGACCTGCTAATTTCTGTTGATAAGTGTACGTCAATGTCTTTCTTTAGAATAGCTAGTCCGATAAGGTATATCTATAGCATATCAGGGACACAACTACCGCGGTGCAATATGGTCAGGGATTTAGGAGTCACCCTGGATCGCAAACTAGAAACTAAAGATTTGCTAGAACTATTGGCTAGAGTCAATATAAATGTCACTCCTAGAGTGTTCCATAACTACAGACAGGGTTTCTCACGATTTATTGGTTGGATCCCATATCTTTTTGGTGCGTTCCCACGATTTTTTTGACCGTTTACCAAAATTGTTTGGTCCAATTGTATTAATATCCAATCGGAAAATACCAATAATTTATGGGAACGAACCAAAAATCTATGGGATACGATCAAAAAATCGTGGAAACCCGTGTAAGAACTGACCATACAATACATGCACTCAGCGAGAACGACACTATGACTGCGATGGCTCGTAAATTTAATCAGCGTTACACTTCATTTGACTAGGAACAACCTACAAGATTCTGTTGATTCGTCTTGACATTGCACACTGCGTTTAGCCTGCTCTTTGTGACAGTTATTTAAGTTCCAATTTTAATTCAGTAATAAGGCCGCATGTTTGGCAAACCACTTGCAGGGTTATCCAGGATTTATTGGTCAGTTCCAACGAGTTTTTGATCATATCCCATAGGTTTTTACTTCGTTACCATAATGTATTGGTATTTTCCAATTGGATATTAATACAATTGGACCAAACAATTCTGGTAAACGGTCAAAAAATCGTGAGAACGCACCAAAAAAATATGAAAACCCACCAAAAAATGATGGGAACTATTGATCGTAGAATCCCCTGTAAATAAAATAAACAATTAATTAAATAATTCACATTTATGAAATATTTAAAGAGACCTTATATTAGCTCAAACATGCATATAAGAATATGGGACAGTCTATTTTATGTAAAATTTACAGAAATATTTCAAATATAAGTGATAAAAAGCATTAAAAATTCAATTCAATCGAAAATACGCAATATTCATCCGGGTAAAAATGAAAAAAAGTAAAAACCCGCTAAAAACCCAAAAAATAAATCCCTCAGTATATTTTGAACCGACACTGCTGCTTCCACTATTATAAAATGCATTATTTTATTTTAAATTGACAATCTGCTTTTCACAGCCAATCGAGTTGCACATTGAACGAAACAAACCAACTCCCATCCTTTTCCTTTCGTCACATAAAAACCACAATGCAGCACGATTAGCACACCAAAACTAGGAAAACAGCAGCAATACCATCAAGCGGTGACAAATAAGGACCAGCCGTCAGCAAGGCTTGTCGCTCTGGTTCGGTTTTATGAAGGGAGCGCCAGTTTTCCTTATCTCGTTCATTACCAACCACTGTAGCCAATTGAAACGGGCACAATCGAAAAAGGCACTCCAAAAAATCTCCCACCCACACACACACACACACCCACTCTCTTAGGCCACCAAGAGGTGTGCTTTCGATCGTATCTCGTACGAGGTGCAACCGCCAATCATTTCTTGCAAGGAAAGGAAGCAAAGCGAAACAGCAAAGGAAAGAATCAAATCTCATCCCGGCACACTAGAAATCCCATCGAGCGAGCGAGTCGAGATTCCAATCGTCACCCGATGTCACTTCCAGTGGGTGCTTTGAAGTGGTATCGGAGGAGGAGGAGAAGCAAAAAAAACGGAAACGCATGAAAAAGAAGAACAAAAAACAACAGTCGAGACGGCTGCGCCGGAAAAGAATGCTGACTTGTGTCTTTCGTCCTCCTCGAAGTATGTGTGTGAGTGTGTGTGTGTGTGTGTGTGCTTATCAAAAAGAGCTAAGCACTGGGCAGGCTCCCGCCGTAAGCGACAGGGTGGCCCGTCGGCCTTATGCTAATGGGTCCGGCGCTTGGCGCATCGGCAACGGGCTCGAGCGTGTCCATTTCGATTCTTATCGGCTGATTGGCTTTTGGAAGAAAAAAAACCCTGAACAAGGACAGAATTTGCTTCCCACCTCCCTCTTCCCCAGGGGAAAGGAAGGGAAAGGGATGAATAGTAGTTGTGCGGAAATCCACCAACATGGACCGTAATCCAGCCGGCCTGGCAGATGTATCCTGTACCAAAGGGCACAGGAACAACATCCACGGAAAGCAAAGCAAAAAAGAAAAATACTCACATCCTTCGGACACAAAACTTTCCGATCTCAATCAGTGTCTGCAGGGGGGGGGGAAGGGGTATGGGTAGTTGGGAATAAAATCATATCATTCGGTACGAACCGCGGCCCTTGCGCCGTCCCAGCGCCGCGCTCTGCGAACCGGTGAGCCAAAGTTAGACACTTTTATCGAACACGCTTGGCCACCGAGCGTGGTGACTCGTCTAGGTTGCTAAACTTTACGACGGAAAAGGGCAGAGCGAGCGAGAAAGAGATAGTAAAAATAATAAAAATAAAATAAAAAAAAAAACAAAAAATAAACCGAAACGAAAATGGTTGACGCAGAAACAAACCAAAAAAAAAATGGAAAAGAAAAATTGGGTGGGCCCTTCGTGGAAGATCGCAGCCACATACAGTTCGTGTTTCGTACCCTGCGGAGAAGAAGCTACAGGCGTTGAGTGGAGAGGTGGAGGGAGGAGGTGGAAATAGAGCCTCAAAATTGATTTCTTTTATTTCCACTGCCGACTCCAACTCCAGTGCTGCCATTTCCAGAGAGCCGACCGACACCCGCACGGAAAAAGTTCAAATATGTGTAACTGTACCTCTGTACATGGGTGTGTGTATGTGTGTGTGTGTGTGTGTGTGTGTGTGTGTGCAAAAAAAGCCCCCGTAGCAGCGGCCAAGTTGGATGGAAAGAGCCCTTTCTTTATCTGATTTTTCACTACACAATTCCCATTCACGCCCTTGTTTACCCTTTTGTGGGTGTGTGGGTGCAGTTTTCCCCCACAAATATATTCGCTCCCCTCATATGCTACGCAATGGACAGTCGTTTCTGTTACTTTTGTTCCAGTGCGTATGCGTGTGTGTGCGTGTGCGTTTATGATGACATTAGCGGAAGGAAATAAAATCAAATAAAAGGCAAAAATCAGACACGTCAACTTCAGCCAGCGCCCAGCGCCAGAAAATATCCCCCAAATCGGTTGAGCTGGTGGGGGAAGGGGGTGAGGGGTTGATGGGTTTTTGAAAATCAACTTTTTCGCCTGTGTCAGCACACACACACACACACACACACACACTAACACACATATCGGAAGCAGAGTGAGCTGTATTTATTTTGCTTCGTTATTGCTTTCTTGTCCTCTCATTTGGTTTTGTTGTTGTAGTTGTTGTTGTTGTTCGTTTGCGAGCAATCTTGCCCCCCCCCCCCCCACCTCCCGGGGTCGCGCGAAAGATTTGTCAGCAAAATCAACTAATGTGGCTAAAGTTTTTTTTTGCACTTAGCAAGATGCGAGACGAACTTTGGCCGCTCGCAACAGCTTGCCTAGCGCCGCACTATCGCGCCCGCACGCAGTAGCAGCAGGCAGCGGAGCAAGCAAGCGACGAACCGCGGGACGCGAACAATGAACACAAAAAAAAAAATAAAACCTCCCCAACACGAAAGCGCGTCCGGAAACGGGAAATGTACATCAAATGAAAAAGCGGATGAAATAAATCAAACGATATGAATCCAAATCAAATCAGGCTGGCGAGGAGAGGAAATTATGGAGGAACCTTTCACCAACCGTGGGAATGAACGAACGAAAACAGCTCGAAAATGTGACACAAAAAAAAAAGCTACACACTTACACACTCATAACCAAATGGCAAGCGAGCAAAAGGGAAAAGGGCATTTAGGAAATTGAATCACTTCGCGTGCTCCAAAGCGTGACTCACGGCAATAAAAAAAACCCCCCAAACGAACCATGCAGAAGGAGGATTGAAAGTGCAGCGCCACTGTTTTGTCCCTCTCTCTCTCGATTGACTGAAAAAGGAGCACAAATGAGAGCGAGTGGAAGCGGAAAACCGGTAGTTATTGAAAATCTGAGCTCGCTTTAACATAAATCATGCGGCAAGTGATACAAATCTGGTTTTCGGGCTCGGTTTCCGCGAGCTGCGCGCGGTGCCAATTGATTGCGCTGGGTCTGGCGCGGGCAGGAGGCAACAAACGCCAGTGCAGCTCATTTCATTTGATTAGCCGCGCTCGGAACGGTGTCGGAACGGGGAGGGGTTCGATTTGGGCTGGTAGAATGGCTGGCTTTAATTAGTGGTGTTAGGGGACTGTACACAGCTTCCTGGCACCCATAAATATGGTTCACAGCACACTTCCGAGGGCGAAAAAATAGGCCCGAAAGCGCGACGAGCTCAAGTAAAGTGTTTTAATGGTCCAATTTTGCTCCATTATCTGCTTGAAGTATCGAATTACTCGCAGCGATTCGATCGGCTTCAAGTGAGTCGGTTTTGCTGTTGCAAATTGCATACATTTGGGCGTTTTGAAATAGCAATCGCTCAAGTGACTAGAGATGGGTTCTCCGGATTGCACCCACGGTTCCGCTCCGGTTCCGATAAGTATGATTCCGATTCCGATTCCAGAGAGAAGGAATCACTAGTTCCACCGGAATCGTTCGGAATATTCCAGAATCTGCCGGAATCGTCCGGAATCGTCGGAATCGTCCGGAATCGTTCTGAATCGCCCGGGATCGTCGAGAATCGTCTGAAATCGGCCGGAGTCGTTCGAATCGTCTGGAATCGTCCGGAATCGTCGTAATCGTCCGGAATCGTCTTAATAGTCGGAATCGACCTGAAACGGCTGGAATCGCCCGGAATCGACCAAAATCGACCGGAATCGACCGGAATCGTCCGGAATCGTGCGGGCTCGTAGTCAATCGGTAGTAGTGAATGTGAGAGGCCACATTTAATACATATTTCACTTTCTCTGTCATTGCTTTGCATGCACCTCCGGCAAGTACGGCTTCCCCAAAATGTTTGGAGCGTTCATGAAACCTCTTAGTATACCGGCATCAAAAGAGCTTACCCGTATCCCGGAACAAACGAGCTTAGGAATCGAACCTATAAAGAACATGTTATTAAAGTCGTACGACTTGACAACTGTGTTCATAATTAGAGCCGTGCGTAGCTTTAGAAATCAAAATAGTACAGCTGTAAGAATGTTATTAGTTGTTGATTTACACTAGGTTTACGGAACCCGTTAATTTGACGGAATTTGAACTTCGCAGTGAAATACGAACAATACCTTTTGTTTAATTTCGATTTTTTTCTTTTCGTAAATTGATCATAACATACTATAAGTTTGTAGCATAAATATTATTTTCTTAAGTTTCATAGATTTTCACAGATGTGATATGATTTTCACATATGATTTTCACTCTACGGAAACCGTCATATTGACGGGTGGGTTGATTACATTTAGTTTATTTCGTTTAGTTGTAACAATTTTTTTTTTGGACGGAAATGACGGAATGAAAAAGAAATAATTAACAAAACACTGCATCAAAATCGGAGAAAAGTAAGACACTGGCTTCTCGCTTCTCGACACGCTACTATTAATTGACTACGATTCCGCACAATTCCAGACGATTCGGGTCGATTTCGGTCGATTTCGGATGATTCCGACGTTTCCGGACGATTCCGGTCAATTCCGACTGTTCCGACGATTCCAGAAGATTCAAGCTCACGTTCCGGCCGCCTTGCATATGTCAATGCTGTCTGTCGTACATTTAAGCCTGGAATATCGCGCACGGAGTTCCTCAATATCGTTCGACATGCACGCTAGCTTCTTGTGTTACTGTTTGTATCTATTTGTATTAGGTTATGCACAGAATAAATGACATGAAATGAAATGAAATTCCGACTATTCCAACGGTTTTGGTCAATTACGGCGATTCCGGACGATTCCGGGCGATTCCGGACGATTCCGGTCGATTCCAGACGATTCCGGACGGTTTCAACGACTCCGCACGATTCCGACGATTCCGGACGATTCCGGACGATTCTGGGCGGTTCCGGCTTGTCTGATTGAACCTACCCTTCGGAACTGGGTCCGAAATTTGTTGGAATCGACCGGACCCAGTTCCGCTTTTTTGTGCGTTTTGCCCAACTCTACAAGTGACGGTGCAATGCGCCGGAACAGCTGTACCGATTGCATACTTTGAGGCGTTTTTTTATTTTATTGAACAGGGGGTCTTAAATTTGTTTTTCTTTATTTTTATAGAGACTTTGAGCCAATTAATTCTAACCTTAAAATCTAACAATCTTCTTTGCAAGCCATTTGTGGCTATGAATTTGGTAAATTGCAGAGTTGTCGGATGTTCGATTAGCAATGACACTATTGCAACCAGCCCGAAGCTGATTTTGATGGTCCAGTCTTTTTGTGGTGGGCGGCAGTACCAGGGGCGACTACCGATATGGATGAGCATGGTGACTGAGGGGAGTGTTTGTCCTTTGAATAAGGGCATCGGCCTAGATGCTTTTCTCCATCATTCGTCCTGCAGCTGCTACTATCTTGTCGGTGACAATGTGGTCCAAGGGTTGAAGTCCGCTTTCACACAGAAGTGATGCTATGGAGCTCGTGACGAAAGCCCCAGTAGCACAGCGGATGGCGTAGAGTAGAGTAGTTTAGGTAGAAGCCAGCTATTAACGATTTGAAGTAGTGTTTGGCGGGAGGCGCGATGTTGACCGGTTCCAAGCATTATGAAAAGATTAATACGGTTCTTCGTTTCTCTTTTGACCCGTGTATTATGTGCTTTAAATGTTAAGTGACGATCAAAAGTCACTCCTAGGATATCGGCTGTGCGTGTGTTTGGTATTACTGAGTTATTGTTTGTTATGGGTTTTAGTGTATGATATTTGCTAATGCAGGTGTGAAGTATTTTGCATTTGGAGTGTGAAATTGTGTAACCTATATTGACTCCTTCTTGTAAAGTTGGGCGTGATTCGGTTCTACTTGTTGGATGCTGAGACAAGAACTATATCATCAGCATACATGAAACATTTAATGTTACTGGACATGGGGCAGAAGAGGGATTCTACACTAATCAGGAGAGAGAATGGCACCCTGGGGAACACCATTCTCTTGGACCTGCAGGTCAGAAGATTGAGTTCCATTTAAAACTTTGAATGTGCGATTTGAAAGGAAGCTTTGAAGGTACGCTGTAATGCGACCTCCAAAACCCCACATATTGAGCTGCTCAAGAATTGTATGTCGCCAGGTTCTGTCAAAAGCTTTCGATAAATCTAATATTGCGCAGTCAATGTGGTGGCCTTTGGGGGTAGTGGGTTTCTAAAAGTTCATTAAGTTCGGCAAAATATGTCTCAGTACCTTTACCACCTCTAAAGGCGTGTTGATTGGTACTGTTGGATTTTGAGATAGGCAGGACACACCCGCAAGTTAGGCAATGAAGTAATAACGCCCAAGCATAGGCAACACGCAGTACATCGTTTTTCTTATTGGACAGAAATCTCATTTAAACTAGAATCCATTTGCAATAGTGCCAACGCAACAAGAATTAAACTAGAAAATGTATGTATCGCTAACGGAGCACGTAGGCTCCTGATAAGAACACCCCAGAAATTACAAATAATTGAGTAAGAATGCCAATGAAATATGCTTAGTTCCTTCTACAATTTTGTGATGAACAATGCTCTTCTTGGGAAGTTCGTTTTTCATCAAGAGTGGCATAACCTCTTTAGTGAATTGTGTTGTTGGATCGATGAAAATTTGCATCTGCGTGCCAGTCTTATTCAAAGCTTTTGCCGGGATTACTTCCCCCCCACTTACTACAGTCCACGAGACGGAGTAGACCGTAGAAACCTACAGGTACTATGAAGGTTCCGATCTTCTAATTCTTGTGTCAGTCTACAATTTACCATTCTCTCCATGATTTTGCCACTGCAATTCAGGAGAGGAAATGGGACGGTAGCTATCTATTGCATGTGGTGATTTATTGGGTTTTAGAATGGGAATTGTGTAACAGTTTTTCCAGTCGCCCGGTATGTTCCCGGAAGACCAAATATTATTGTAAATCTGAGTGAGGACTGTTTTCGACCGGTAAGGGAAATTTTGAAGCATTGAATAACCAATGTTATGCGGGCCTGAAGACATGCCACGGCATTTATTAAGAGCCCAATCAAGCTCATTAAGAGAGAAAAGACTATTGTAATTTTGATTGGAAGCGTCAATGGGTGGAAGGGGTCTGGACTCACAGAAGGGGGTATTACAGGGTTTAAGCATTTCTGTTTGGCTTTCCATGCTTTGCAGAACGCCTGAAAGTATGCAAATTATTTTTTATAGCAACTTTTTTATTCTTAATATACACTTCTTGTAAACAGAAACCATTAAAGCAGTATTTAACATAATGAAAAAGTAATACTACCACTGTAACGATTCCTTACCACAGAAGCGTACCTTTAACCCTGTCAACGTGACGCTCGTTCCATTAAAATAGTGTTTGCTGCTTGATTTTCCATCGAGTCCCGTTGGCAAGCCATGCTAGTGGCACTGCACCAACGCTCAACCGTTTCCACCGGCAAGCAAGGGCGCGTGCTGTCACCAGCAGACAGCTTCCAAGCTCGGCACAGCGACCGCAAATCAAAGGCGCTCCATTGTCGCCTTCACACGCAGACGCGCCAATGTCTATCAGCGTTTTCAGACGCGAAATCGAATCGAAATCCCAACGCATGCCACCGGGAACCATTTCGCTGAAGGGATCACGTTACGGATCCCAGCATTTCGGCCTGATCCTATTGCTCCACACACGCAACACAGGAGCACAAAGAGAGAAAAAAAATAAACAACCAAAATCCTTGGCGTGCTTTCGGAAGCGGTTCGATTTCCGGCGCACACACAACCTGGGGTGTGGTTTAGCTGAGCGCCGGGCGGATAGCCTACCATTCAGGCGCATTTGTTTGCAGTAGATGAATTGACTTCTCGCACGAGCAAGCCGAAACAGAGCGAAATCCAAAGCGAAAGCAGCAAGAATAAAATGTAACTACAGGTACACATTGTGTAGTGTGAGCCGTGTGCAAGCGTTAGGCAGATTAATGAAGCCCTGCTAGTCGTATTCCTATTCTCCCTGCCTAATGTTGATGGCCGATATAAGGCTCACCACCGCCCTGCGGAGCGTTCAGTGTCGATGAGCGATTGCTATTGATTTTTCCACCCCGTCTGTACGGCTAATCACCACCTCTCGGCACCACGATCCATCACTACGCCGACCCGACTTTGTGACCGTGTGAAACGGAGCAGAGGAAGAAAAAATCTAAATAAAAACGAAATGAATATTATTTATTCATCAATTCATCAAAACCCATCGCAACTAACGCGCACCACGCGACGGTCCATCCTTTGATGTCTCCGCCACCTTCTCCCGGCCTGGCTTGGGGAGAAAACTAATTGACACGCCAGGCCCCAACCGTAGTGACAACTTGCGCGTCCGCGGGGGTCCGGGGCCTCGCGCTCGTAATCCAATCTAGCGCCGAGAAATTGAAATATTAGGCTGCGCCATCCGCCCGCTGGCGGCTATGCAGCGGGTGTCCCCCGCCCGATCGAAGATCATGAATAATGAATGGTCTCTCTCTCTCTCTCTCTCTCTCTCTCTCTCTCTCTCTCTCTCTCTCTCTCTCACACACACACACACACACACACACACACACACACACACACACACACAAGAGTGTCGACTCCCACACGCGCTTAGAGAGTGAACTGAAGCTGACTTCCAACCGAAAATTACGTCCAGCACCGGATATCCTTCAACACGACCACCTTCCCTCACCCCCCCCCCCCTTAACACACTCATTAATGAAAATGTCATTCAGTGAGAGGGGGGTGGTTAGGTTGGACCGGTCGCACTGTTCACCTCCGGGCTGAAACATTAGCATGTAAATTAGTGTCCTCGAATGCCCATTTAATTATGCTCGGATGTGCCGTTTGTAATGAGCCTGGGCGCGGGTTGGTGGTCATTTTGAGAGGGGGAGGGGTGAGTGTGGAAATGGCACGGGCATGGGTGCTACATGACACTTTGGTCAGCAAGAGGAAGCGGTCGGACTTTGAAGGACTTGTGGCATCTCATTTTCCAACAAAAATCCCAATTAAAATAACCACACACACACACAGATACACGCAGAAACACACACACACACATACACAGAGACACATTCTCTATCACCCACTCAGTTTCGTTTGTTTTTCACCCGTATTGGTGTGCGCCCGCTCTGGGGGAGGGAGCGCCTAGCTTCGTTTTCTATTCTATTTCTGTTAATTCATTGCTCCTTGTTATCTTCTGCCACACTCCTCGCCCTGCGACTGCAAAATCCTTGCGCAAAGACGAGAGAAAGAGAAAGAGAGAGCGTGAAAAAAGAAGAAGAAGCGAGACCTTTATTAAAATAAATACCATTCCATATCATATTTCGCAACCGTAGCCGGCAGGGGGTTGCCGGCGGGTGGACTGGGAATCCGGCGCTGGTTCTGGCAATGATCCGCAAAATAAAATTAAATCTCTCCATCTCCAGAGCACGCACCCCCCCCCCCCCCACCCTCCGCCAACATGAAAGAAGCCGAACGCTCCGGTTGCCGCGGCCTGCCCGCTTCCGCCCGGATCGCTTCCAATTAACCAAAACGGTTCAAGAATTATGAGCACTCAAATGTAACGACATCTGCCGTGGTTGGAGCACGAACCCACGCCCACAACATTCCGGGCCCTGCCTTCTCCTTCCCCGCCAAAGTCCTCACCGCACCCCTCTCCCTCCCCTTTCCCCCCACTCGCCATATCAAAGCAGCGAAAGCAGCGAGACCGTGCACGAGTACGCTTCAGATCGTACCGATTACGACGAACCACCTCTACCCCGGACAGGTGCGTGTATTTGCGCTTTGCAGGAACCTTGTTGAACGTGTGTGGGTTTGTGTGTGTGTGTATGTGTGTGTGTGTGTGTGTGTGTGTGTGTGTGTGTGTAAATATATATTTTTTTATTATCGCTCGATAAAAATGCAAACGATTATTGGCTGGTTGAGTGGTGCCGATGGTGCTCGTTTTCATTTATTTAGAAAAACTTTTGCGGGAGGAACCGTTTTCTGTAAAGGTGTTGTTAAGAGTTTGTTGATAGATGATGGGATGAAAGTGGATCGTAATTTATCGAGCGGAGCGGGACCAAGCGTCCATGATGGCCTGCAAGAACGGCCGTGTGCACATTGAAACACGTTTGAAATTGCGTCTAAAGACGGCGACTACCAACGATCACATCATCGAACGCAGCAGAAACGGGCCTATAACTAGGGGGCTTTAACTTTCCTAGTGACATTTTTGGGCAGGATCATCGGACTTTCAAGCTATTTCCCTCAAAGTGGAGCACTAAACTGTTTCTTAAGCTGCACCACGGTGCTCGAAACACTAGAAATTGTGGATTTGTATGTATGTAAAGCGCTTAAATTTCGCAGGAATTAGAATGCTGTGATAGTTCCAATGAGCAACTTTAGTTGAGGTGATAAAACATGGGTTCATGTCTCTATGATTGAGCTCTACAAATTTAGTCGAATTTTTTTGGTGTATCAGACATACCGAAAAAAAAGATCAACATACGAGAATCAAGTTGGTTGTAAGATATCAAGGCAGCGTTTGACAGTGCGTCGATAAATATATTGTAAGCAAACTCGATAGGCTAGACCGCTTATTTTCGTTACTGTTGTAGCTTTGTTCATCTACTTCGTCAAA
Source organism: Anopheles merus (assembly GCF_017562075.2). NCBI lineage: Eukaryota > Metazoa > Arthropoda > Insecta > Diptera > Culicidae > Anopheles > Anopheles merus. The sequence goes on along the minus strand of NC_054081.1, from coordinate 5,854,160 downwards.
TTTGCCAACAAGAGTTCTTGTGAGTGTACAGGTACATCTGGAGTTCCACAAGGAAGCAATCTTAGCCCTTTAACTAATCATAGTCGTATTCGTCTGGGTTAGAGTCGTTTGGAGTCATCCAGAATCATCCAGAGTGTCCGAAGTTGTCCGAAACCCCCGGACTCGTTTGGAGTCGAAGTCGTCCGGAGTCAGAGTCATTTGAAGTCGTCCAGAATCAATTGGAGTCAGACATTTCATTTCATTGTGTTTTTAGTTGTCTTTTACTGTACACGTGTACAGTCTAGTGATGGGTAAAGTTGGCAAAAATCCGGAGTCGACTCCGATCCGACTCCGATAAATTCGGAATCGACTCCGGAAGGTAGGTCCGCGCTGCAATATCCGGAGTCGTTCGGAATCGTCCGTGGTCGTACGGAGTCGCCCGGAGCCGCCCGGAGTCGCCCGGAGTTGCCCGGAGTCGGAGTCATCCGGAGTCATTCGGAGTCATCCGGAGTCGTCCGGAGTCGCCCTGAGTCGGAGTCATCCGGAGTCGTTCGGAGTCATCCGGAGTCGTCCGGAGTCGTCCGGAGTCACCCGGAGTCGGAGTCGTCCGGAGTCACCCGGAGTCGGAGTCGTTCGGAGTCGTTTGGAGTCGTTTGGAGTCGTTTGGAGTCGTTCGGAGTTGTCCGGAGTCGTTAGGAGTCGTCCGGAGTCATTCGGAGTCGTTCGGAGTCGTCGGAGTCGTTCGGAGTCGTTCGGAGTCATCCGGAGTCGTTCGGAGTCGGAGTCGTTCGGAGTCGTTCGGAGTCGTTCGGAGTCATCCGGAGTCGTTCGGAGTCGTTTGGAGTCGTTCGGAGTCGTTTGGAGTCGTTCGGAGTCGTCCGGAGTTGTTCGGAGTCGTTCGGATTCGTCCGGAGTCGTCGGAGTCGTTCGGAATCGTCCGGAGTCGTTCGAAGTCGTTTGGAGTCGTTCGGAGTCGTTTGGAGTCGTTCGGAGTCGTTCGGAGTCGTTCGGAGTCGTCGACTCCGGACGACTATGGACGACTCCGGACGACTATGGACGACTCCGGACGACTCCGAACGACTCCGACTCCGGGCGGATCTAGTGGTTCCATTTTGCCGGAGTCGGAATTGAACTAACAATAGTCGGAGTTGGATCGGAGTCGTGGGTGCGCTCCATACAGCACATCACTAGTACAGTCTGTTCCCGAGTTACGCGGTTTCTGCGTTCCCGGCGAATCCGCGTAGCTCGAATATACGCGTAAGTCGAATTTCACATTTTTTTGAATAAAATACTGTTGATTACTCGGAGTTTTTGATTTAATTTAGTACTTTTATACACTTTTTTTTATTTATTGGATGTGATTCGTGCCGAAAATTCTAATATTGGGGCACTTAACGATTCTAGTCAGTTTTTTGTATGTAGTTTGACAGTTGGAGGCTGAAATCATGTAAACACTCCATACAAAACCACACACCAACATTAGCATCCAATTTTCAGTCTAGATTATTCTAGCCTCAAAGATAGAACTAGATTCGAGTACCTGCTCGAAAAATGGCAAAACAAGGTGGTGTTTACATTTACCCCAAGGTGCATTAAAGAGATCTGGTGACGGAATCCAGAATCAAAGTGTATGTAGTCCACGTGGTCTCATAGCATGTTTTTTATAACCAAATTTGAACATTACTTTTTGACAGGATGGGTGAAATTTTTTGTTCAAAAAAGCTTTCTGGAGCCTTGACGAATACACAAAACACTCTTACAATCTTCACTCAGAAGCAGAAGCGATAAAAATCAGCATTCTAAATTCATACACCTTGGGATAAGCCCTACTGTATATTACACCCACTTAGATAGCTGCTCGAAAACTGCTATAAAATGCAAACAGCTGACAGGCTGAAATTTCAGCCTACCAACTTAAAACGGAAAGGACCCCATTTCTGGCTTTTAAGCGGTTTCAATTTGTAAGCAAAAAATGTAATTTTTACGGAAATTGAAGCAAATTGTACTGATTTGACATGTGATCTGTCAAATTTAGAAAACTGCGTATCTCCGAATCTGCGTAAGTCGAGAACCGCGTAACTCGGGAACTGTACCTCGTACCCAGGCCTTTGTTTCTAATACTCACTTCTGCCAATTGTGGACGACTACGGACGATTCCGTTTGACTTCGGACGACTCCGGACGTCTCGGGACGACCCCGGATGACTTCGAATGACTCCAGACGACACCTGGACCGAATCTTCCGAAATTATTGGAGTTGGATCAGAGTCGACTCCAGATTTTTACCAATTTTACGCATCAATAAATACTAGGCGTCAAATTGTGAATGTGTGACCACTACAATGACATGATGACTGATGACCAAACAGTTCTGAGATTCCCTCTAGTTCGAGATATTTGTTGCCATAGTAGATATACAGGGTTTTCCACGATTTATTGGTCAGTTCCCATACTTGTTTGAGCTCGTCTCACGATTTATTCATCATGTCCCACAGATTTTTGGTTCGTTCCCATAATTTATTGGTATCATCCGATTGAATATCAACACGATTGGACCAATTCTGGGAAACGGCCAAAAATTCGTGGGAACGCATAAAAAAATTATACTACACTAACTTTTATTTCCGATTGTCGTCTAATAGTCTTAATGAGGTCCTTCGTTTTTACCAGTATTTCTGACAATTTCGTAAGCTCTACTAGACAATCTTCTACAAAGCTGGAATTGGAGAGCCTGCACTGTTGCACCTTCCTGTTACTCGCCTTAGAGCTAAAGTTGGCGCTCGAAACGCACAAGTTTGGGCTATATTACTGACCTTCTGGCTTTTCAGTGCCAATGCCGACATCGTTTTGCTCACCTTGGAGCTGAGAAGTTCACTTTATTGCTCTGAACTTTACACTTTGGATGACTGCCTGAAGGCATTAGGATCTATGGTATTGTTAGGCTCCTTCCAGCCGCATGCTCCAAAATGCATTTTCTTCGTTTTGTGGCTCTAATCATCTAAAACTAACCACACATTCGCGTTTTCCATTTTACTGGAGTTCATTCCAAGGAATTGCTACAACGAAATGGGAAGCAAATGGTGCCCATCATTGGGTATCAGTGCTACAGAAACATGTTTTTCTTATACATTCTTTCTTCGGCTGCTTTCTAAAGCTCGATGTAACACTCCCATTATTTGCACAGCAGGATGTCGCTAGCAATAGCAATCGGCATTGTCTTCGGCTAGAAAGTTATGAGCTACGGCCAAAGTCCCAAATACCAACGAGTCAATTAAAACGGCCTGCCTACTAGCCACTGCTGCCGCTGGTGAATCTTCCCCCGACTCAACTGAAAACTTTTCCTGCAACCAATTTACTTGGCAATCACTAATCACTACAGTCAACCTATTGAATATTCCAAAGTACAGCCATCAGATTTTGAAACAACTGCCATCGGTGTTGGCTAGCCTGCCGCCCACTTGCCAGGGATCGGTTGCCGTTTGGGTAAACAATCCGTTACCGCTCTTCTTTTGTATCTTTTCCAAAGCCTACAACATTTTCCCTGAAGGTTCATTTCTTTTGGGGTTCTAAAATCAACCGGCCCCCACAAAAAAAAACCTCACCTTTTCCCAAGCAATCACTCAAACGAAATTACAAACGAATTTACATCACCCCCCTCGCACCCCTTCTCTTTGGCGGGGTAAAAGTTGCTGCGGTCGTTCCGAAAGCTGGACGGCTGGACTCGACCGCTCGCCTTTGCGACTTAATCCGATCAAGTATCTCCGTTTCCGATGGATGATGAATTAATCATTTACTTCGGCAACAAGCAAACAACAGCAGCGGTAGGAAAAAAAAAGAAGAAGAAAAAAGAAGAGATCCCAGACATTCCGAGGGCTGTTTTTGGCGACGGGACCGGGAAGGCATTGGGAAGCCAAATCAATCTAGCAACGCGGGAGAGGCCGAGGGTCCGCTCAGACAAATAGACTGGTCGTTCCGTCGTTAGCGTGTGGTTTAAAAATTAGTCCTATTTGCCCTACTGGCCGATGGGGCCGATTCGTGCGCGAGTCCCGAGCAAGATTTGCTCCGCTTGTTTTTCCTTCCCTTCGCTGTGCTGCCGAGTGATTATAAAATGCGTGGGATAGATGCTGCCGGAGAGGGCTTTCGTAGCAGAGCCACCTTCTCCGATCGGGCGAGCAAACATTTTCGACCTTTGTTGAAGACACACACACACACAATAGCAAGCGTGTGGAGCTACGGCAAATGTGCAAACAGACCATCAATTATAAATCCACTGCTACGGTTCAACCCGCCGCCCAAAGGGAAAGACTTTCCCTACAAAAGAAAAGGCAAAATAAAAGCAAACAAGACCGACGGGGAAGACGCTGGTGCGGGATATATCGGCACCGTCCGAACAGCAAATCCAAAGAAAAGCTCTCTCTCTCTCTCTCTCTCTCTCTCTCTCTCTCTCTCTCTCTCTCTATCCCTCCTTTTGAAACGATTCTCCACAGTTTTTAAGAGATCCCTCGTCTATTCTGTAAATCCTCACACCCGTTGCCCGAGCTTTCTGTCCATTTTGCCTTTGTTGTTGTCCGTTTCGTCGCATAATCCATTCCCCTTCCCAATCCCGGGGGGGGGGGGGGGGGGAGGCACGGAGGCGGTGATGCTTCGGTAGGTACCGTCCCGCCATTATTTGCGACCATTGTTGTTGTTGTTGTGCCAGGCTGCTGCGGCCCGTCCGACCCGCTGCCTGCCACTGATCTATCAATAGCCCGATCAAAACTGAAAATCAATCGACCTTCCTCTCCTTTTTTGGAGTGGAATATCAATTTACAATGGGAGTGGTAAGAGGGGGAGGGGGGGGAGGAGGGGGGCAGAAAGCAAAAGGGAGGATGTTTTGTAAACGGTCTGCGAAGAACCTTCCCCGCACTGAGCCCGCTCGAGGAGACAGGCTCGCTGATGGTTGGATGCGGCAAAGGGCGGCGAAAGAGTGGAGAGGAGCGCAGGGAGGGAACAAAAGTATTGCTACAACAATCCCCGCCCGTAGCAAAAGCACGGCACAAGAAAGAGAGAAGCAGCAAAACAGAGTCCCCCCTCGGGGACATTCGACGCTACACGCGAGCCGGGTGGATCGAGGTGCTGATTGATGAATAGTGTGTCAGTGTTGCACGAAAGGAATACGATACAGGAGGAGGAGGAGGATGAGGAGGAAGAGAAGGAGGAGAGGTAAGCAGAATGTGTCGAGGGAAACGTATGCGGCAAGCTGCCATCCGGGAAAAGTGCGAATGCAAAAGGAAACGCTCCCCTTAAAACCCCCGAACGCTATCGATGCCGTATTTGCGTATCGATTCCGGCACCCTGGTACACCTTCGGCAGGGACCGGAACCGGAAATTCCACGCGAACCAATCCTAGCCCAACGCGTTTGGGATTGCGTGGCAGTGATAGGGGTCTCGTGTTTCGTACAGCGCGAGCTGATAGAGGCATCAAGCCCTTTTTATTTCGCTCCGGCAGCATCAACAACAGCAAAAACGTCGCTCATCATTGTCTGGTGCCGTGACCAGGATAAGGGTCGAGTTTCCGTGTTTCTCCTGGTTGTGCTTGCTCGCGCTGCATTTTTTTGTTACCGTTTGAGCTAGAATGTGTGTTCACGAGTCGCAAGAGCAGGGCTAGGACATTGCCATTGAGACCATCACGCCGCCCCACTGGCGGTGGCACCACAAACTATGGGCATTTAATCTTTTTAGTGCGAGTTTTTATGGCCCTGCTCCAGTCGGCCCGTTCCGGGTGGTTCTCTCTCGACTGGAGACATTAAGTGCGTCTGCGTGTAATACCCACACACAGTCGATGGAGCTAAGGAGGCAGAAAAAAAATCAGAACACAAACCTTGCCACTTGGGGGGGGGGGGCGGGGAGGGTTGGGAACTGGTAATGGTCACCCGTTTATTAGCCCGTTGTACGACGAGCGAAATGGAAACAGGGATGCCCGAAATTACGCTTGTTGTTGATGTTGCGATCGTTTGAATAGTTCCGTTCGTTCTGTCCCATTTCCTTAGCGCATCGCCTTCAACACCCCTTGCCCACGCGTCTAAAAGTATTCGGCGGTGTGTGTGTGTGTGTGTGTGTGTGTGTGTACATTCTTAATTAGATCGTTGTATTTCCGTTTCCGGCCAGCGCGTTCGCGCCTTCGCCAACCACCATTAATGCTACCGCGATGGGAAGTTTCCTGCGCGCTGATGCGGGCTACGGGGAGAGCTCTTGTTTTTCCAAAAATGGGTACCCCTCCTCCTCCCTGCACTCAGTGACTGTTATAGGCCTATTCTATTACACCCATTAACGTGGGGGAGAATCAGTTTTTTTTAGCGGTGGCGGGATAATATACGACGATCCCCATCACTTTTGGACGCGAAAGTACGAAGCAGTAAACCCTCGCAACTGTGCTGGGTGGCGGAGCGCTGTGTGTGGTGTGCTCCATCCACTCTCTTCCTCTTTCACACACACACACACACACACACACACACACACACACACACAGCCACTGCTCCGCAAGCCCCAATGCCACGCAACCGCACTGAGCCGCATTGATTGTTTTCGCTGTTATTTATAAGAAACATTTAAGCCGGCATGATATGGCCGTCCCCCTTTCCTGTGCCGCGTGGCTGTCCCGGGACCGCCATTTTGCCGCGGGAAAGTGGGACGGGCGGGCCTGGGGAGGGGAAAGACACTGAATGGCAAATTTACATAAAATATTCATCCCAACAGTTGGAGCAGCGGGGGCTGAAGCTTTGGATGCTTTTTGAGTTTTTTTTTTTTTGGTGTGTTTTTTTGTTTTTTGTTTGCGACAGCTTGAAACGATGCGGGGGGCATCCATGCATTACGTGACGCATGAAAATGGCAAATATTGAAATTAATTTTTCATCGGGCAGTTTGAAATTTCTTGTCTGTCAATGTTATGTAAACACACTCAATTATGTTATTCTTCTTCTTCTTCTATTTGGCGTAACGTCCTACGTGGACATGCCGGCCTATACAGGCTTGCGAGATTTAATTCATTACCACACAGCCGGATAATAAATCCTTGATACGGGGGGACGGTCCATTCTATGTTATTGAGTCGTTGAAGTTGACAACTGTACCATGAGACTCAATGATGTATAAAGTCTATAAAATTGAAATCAATCCTCATTCGCAACAGTGATAGGGTTTAAAAATATGCAAAATTAACGTAATATGGAAATGGAACTTTTTGATGTGATAGCAGCCTTTACAGGGTTTAGAATCATATAAGAGAATAGTTCAATCGGGAATGTTGCAAGCATACTGCTGGAGCTGTCATCAGACTGTGGGTGCCGCTGTAAATAGCCCAAAATATTTTCGTAAATTTCACCTATGTATCATGTTTTAGTATGACTCCGCAGCAGGATATATTTAGTTTATCATGTGTACAGCTTAATGCCACACGAAAATAGCTCTAAATTGGTATCAATTCCAAGCTTTTTGCACTGGCACCCACAGTCTGATGACAGCTCCAGCAGTATGCATGCAAAATTCCCCTAGTCGATTGGAACGCTCCCCTATATGATTGCAAACTTCCACTGCTTGCTTGCAACATTACACTACCGATTTGCAACATTCCCCTAAGTGATTGAAATATTCCCTTTTATGATTTGAAACCTTGTATACTTTCTTAAAATATAAAAAAGTCAACGACAAACAATGCTAAAGCTGTACTTAAATGCCCAACGTTCACTATGACAGAACGCAGCTGTCAAACAAGGTAAAGACAAATAAAACCGAGGTAAAAAATGATTCGGCTCTCTTTAATACCACATCACCAGTTCCTGATTGCTACCAAAAAAGAAGCCACTTCAAAATGCCTTCCCTTGCCAAGCTGCAATACAAGCGTTACGTAATCAATGGATGCTCCCGCGTGCGCTTTTCTAGGAAGAAACAACTTTTGAGTAAGGGATGCGATGAGCGACAGCGGGCGCGTTTCGTATTAAAGGACGCTTGCTCTTCAACCACTCCCCTACTCCCTCCCCGGATGTGATTGAGCCTCTCGATCGGGTAGTAATGGTTAAGCCCAATCCAAATATACGTGTGCGTGTGTGTGTGACCCGGTTATGGCAGGCAGGCGGGTTCCCGCGCGCTATATGTCCTTCCCCGGTGGCCCATTAAGCGGGATGATTGATTGCTATCTGCTATCAATTGACTCGTAGCGGGTTGGTCGTGTTTTTCTCACCCGCTCACTTTACCCAACCGCTCGCGAGGGGCGTTTGCTGTGTTTGGTTGTATGTAAGGTTTTTGTGCACTCACTACCTCCTGTCAACGGGTCCGGGCGGTGTGTCCTTTCGCCGATTGATTCCCAATCAGGCCTCGCGCACTCGCACTTTCGCGATCGACGCTCGCCGCTAACAGCGCAGCCCATCTACTGGCGCGTCATTAATATCACTTATAAGCGAGCGACACTTTGCGACACATTGGAGAGCCTGCCGGCACGGCAACAACCGCTTCGCCCAGGTAACGAGACGATCAAAAGGAGAGAACATAAAAAATAATCAAAAATCTCCTGCAAGCCAGCTATTGATTTTTGACAAACCAGAATCTTTAGTCCCTTCATCCTCTCTCTCTCTCTTTCTCTCTCTCTCTCTCTCTATCGCTCTGTTTTCCCTCCCAAAACTTCAATTAAGCCTGACCTTTGCAGCGATGACGACGGTCGTTCAAAAAATCACGACTGACACCGTCGTCAATGTAACGTTGATCCACCCACGGCCCCGTTTTTTCTGCTGCATCCTTCACGTCAACGAGCAGCGGTGACAAATCGGTGGCATTTAGTTATAATTTTGCAACGCTACGAGGCAAAAAAGGAGAGAGAGAGAGAGAGACAGAGAGAAAAAAAGGGTGTCGCTCAGATTTACCTGCCTGTAAGTGTGCGACGCAAGAGCGAAGAACAAACCACGAGCCGAGCGCAAACTATCAAAAGGAGCATGAAACAGCAGGCAAGGCGGGTTGCCTACCTACCGGCGCTCAATTCATCATGTTTCGATGGGCAACGCTGGCGGAGGGAACGAGCTAAGCGGAGCGCTCCCGCTCGGGCGAGAATAACTATGGTCAGCTGTCAGTCAGCGCAGAGGCGGCATTATTACTTCCTCCCGAGCTTCCAAAGTGCCGCCCTGTGTGCAAGCTTGTCACGCTCAATTGAAGGGGATACGGGTGAAGACAAAATGTGTCAAAATAGTTTTCCCGTGTGGTGCGCTTCCCGGGCAGCGCTTCATTAGCGGCTCGTCAGCAGTACCTCAATGGGGATTTAATTTTTACTCGCCTGCGCTTTTTGTTTTGCTGCCCGAGACAGCTCTTTTTCCGTTTGAAATCGTTGCTGTGAATGTGCTTGTTAGTCAACCGTTTGTCGCTTTGCCGGTACGATGTGTGCTGTTTATTGCATACTTTTGAGGCGTCGTTGGACGCGTGCAGAAATTAGAGTGCGCCTTCTAGTTATGCGATCCTCGTACCACACGTTGCTCGCATTGATTGAGCCTTAGGGCATTGTGATGCTATATTAGCTACAGTACACAAGAAAACGAGTGCTCCCCTCCCAAACCCATCTACAATCACTGCACATACATTGTCCAACCATACTGTTTAAAGGCAAAGGCATTTGGTCATATTAAAGGGTGCCCATCTCTTGCGAAATGTTCCACCATTCATCATACTTGACCCAAGCAAACCTCCCACGCTCATGGTATCGTCCTGCATGGTGCGAAAAGTAAAACTCAAACATGACTCACGTTCGTAATCTCCCACACACACTCACACATACGAACGAACAATAACTATATCCTCCATTCCCGGAGCAAATGCAGCGGTACGCTCTGGGAAGGCTGTGGGGGGAACTTTATTCCTCTGCGGCTGTACCGTCACCAAGGGGTCACCAACGCCACCACTCGAAGCACAGGCACAGGCGATGGTCGAGGATGACTATCTAGCGATAAGCCTCGTAAACGGCATTTTACGAGATTCACAATGAAGCCATCAAACCGCGTCCCCTTGGAGCGGCGTTTGGGGTTTGCGTTTTGGTGGCGCATCGCACTTGCCCGGCACTTGCTTGACCCAGTTCGACTGCCCTAGGAGCGCATCGCTCAAGACGTGCTACGCACTGCACAACTCCCGACACCAGGCCGAGTCCCGAGACGGGACTCGAGGGCGCAAAACGCATGGACGGATGGACGGCTCATCAACTCCGCAACGGTTTACGATGGATCCGCGTGTACCATCCCTTTTTTTCTACGAACGGCCGACGACAATTAATGGCATTTCCCGGTCTTGTCCCGGCACCACCGTGGCCAACAATAATCAAGGCAATTGTCATAAACCCTAACCTCAAATGTTAACACACAGCTACGGTGCGGGGGCCCGGTAGTGCCCGCGCCACGACAAGTAAACGATGAGCTCAACCGGGACCTACCCGAAAGGGGCGTAGTTTGGGTATTCGCCCATTCTAGGAGGTTCAGTTCAATCTTTCTGTATGCTCTCCTCAGTTAAGTAAGCTTCACAATAATTAGTATAGTAACAACCATAACTCCATGTAACACCATAACGCCAGAAGGCATTCCAAAATGAGGTTTTAAATCGTTAATAGCACTGTTTTTATGGTACTCATAATGCGATTTTCTATATTTGCACATCAAATTCTAGCTCAGGACCACGTCAGACATTTTTGAACACAAACAATCACGTATTGAGTGCTTTTCAATTAATCTTTATTATTATTATTAAAAATACTTTCTATATTGGCTCGGTAACAAGGCTGAGCAACAGGATGCTTCTTCGGGCACGTCAGTGGTGTACACAGTAATGACAGCTTGTGTTACGTTAGAAGGCAAGGTGGATTAAAAATATCAGGTGGTGGATAAGGGCCTTTAGGGGGTCGCCATAGTTGAGGGTCATTTAAAAACCGTTGTTGGATTTTGAGATTGGCAGAACACACCCTTAAGTTAGGCAATGAATTAATAACGCCCAAGCATAGGCAACACGCAGTACATCGTTTTTCCTGTTAGACACAAATCCCATTGAAAGAATAGTGCCAACGCAACGAGAATTAAAGTAGAAAATGTATGTATTGCCAGCGGAGCACGTAGGTTCCAGATAAGAACATCCCAGAAATTACCAATAAATTAAGTTAGAGTTCCAGTGTAATTAACTTTATTCTTCGTAATTTTTGGTGAGCTGTGCACTAATTGAGAAGTTCGATTCCCATTAAGAGTGGTAAGACCTCTTTGACAATTTCCGTAATTAGCTGGGCGGAAGTTTGCATTAGACTGCCAGCCTTTTTAAAGGCTTTTGCTCGGGAGTACTGTTCCCCCACTTAATACAAGTCCACCAGACGGAGTAGGCCGTAGGAACCTACAACCGTAAGCCAATGGTTTCCGCACTCAAAGCATAACCAATTGAAGAGATTTCTTTGTTTAAACGTGCATTATTGTGTTTCTATTGATTATACCGAAAAAATGAGGTATATTAACAAAAGATTTGATGATTTGTTTATGCACGAAATGTAAAATCATGTGAGTAAGAGTTCGAATCTCACATAAGTTGTCCATGCGGCTCATAGATAATAAGGAATTAAGGTGAAAATTGCAAAAAATAATGATTTCTTAATTTTTATCATCAAAAATGTCGAAAACACAATGAATTATAGAATAAATTCACGGAATAACATAAAATAACACACTTTAATCCATGTTCTAATGTTAAATACGAACTCGCAAAGCTCAAAATATATTTATACATCGAAAAAATGTGGTAGAAAAATAAAATGAACCATTTTAAAAAATTTAAACAAGTTTGAATCCTGGGGACCTTACACGCCGTAAAATGATAAATCATTGTTACTTAATGTTTATTATGTTTGTGTAATAATAAGAACAGCAGAAATTTGGAATAATTATACAAAAGTTCAGTAATCGATCATAAAAATTGTGTAATGTATAATTTATGAATATTATAAAAATTGTAAACATAAAATTATAATTATTTTTTATTATCTATTATTATATTTCACATCAATTAGAGTTGAAACAACTTCAATAATTACTCATAAAATAAAAAATTAAATACAGGGTTTCCACGATGTATTGGTCAGTTTCCATGATTTTTTGATGCGTTCCCACGAGTTTTTGATCGTATCTCATAGATTTTCGGTTCGTTCCCATAAGTTATTGGTATTTTCCTTTTCCTATTTGTATTGGTATGTCAATACAATTGGAACAAACTATTCTAAGCAACGGCCAAAAAATCGTGGGAAATCCTGTAAAAAATATGGAAACCCACCAAAAATTGATGCTAAACAACCAAAAAATCGTGGGAAACTCTGTACTATATATTTTTTATTAATTTCTTCGTATTATTGGCCAGCTCTTGGTAAAACTAGGGAATTGAATTTGTAGGGCATGTAATTTTGTAGTGAATATAGTTTATCGATAGATATTATTTATGTTAAATTCAATGTATGATTAAAATATCTTTTATTTCCTACTTATGAATAATGTTAGTTTAATTTATTTTAAGGGTATTTTTACATTTCGATGGCTCCATTATCATCACCACAGTGTAATGATGAACAAAAGTTTAATCTTTTTAGTACTTACAATGTAACAATGAGCTTAAATTATCATTACAGTTATAAGGCATGTAACGCTTTTCCAATGTAACGTAGAGGGCTGAGCCTTACTTTTACCCGAAATTTTATGTAGTACATGTATTTCTATTGCTAATAACAATATTGTGCAGATTAGTTTTGTTTTGTGACGACACTCACAGATCTGGTGTAAGTGTTTGCTTTTGGAGGAATTGCTTTTGGTTGCAAAGTTTGCCGTCTACTGCCTTATACCAACTCAGTTTTCGATTGAAGTATACGCTGTCAAACGCGTTTTCAAGTACTAATTCTACTCTAAATTCATCAATGTAAAAGCGTCTTAAACTGCTAATTTTTCATCACTTTAATGCTCTGCCAGACACACCGAAAAACTACCGTAACGAAATAAAAATGTCAGATGAAATTGAACGCATTTTAACGATTCGCATTGTAGGTAAAACTCTATCGAAATTGCCATTTGTTTTCTTCTGCGGTGCAAATCAACGATTCAATTATTCGGAACACTCTTTGGCGCGTTAGAATGTTTCTATAACAGATGTATTTATGATGAAATATATATTTTTCCTAATAAATCAAACATATTTTACAAGAAAAAAGATAAAATAATGTCCTACAACAAAAATCGCGTAAATATGATCATAGTCATACTAACATAAACATCTTGAATGACGTCACTAAGCGCCTGAAGGTATTCAAAAAATCGTTTTAGTAGGCTCAGGCCCTCGAACAATCATGCTGTTATTCATCCAGTGTAGCGAGAGCCCTGCAGGATCAACAATTCATATTCCATTCAGCTGATGGTGGGTCAATTGAATGAAAACGCTTCTGGCTGAAACGCTCCTAAAACGGGACACCTGGGCAAAAGCTTCTCTAAACTACCAAGTGTTGAGTTTCCCACTAGATTGATATTGCATACCTTTGGGCGACCGACAGCTCTGCACGGCTCCCGGCAGCTGCCCAAACTATACCGAATCCCTTTCTTAGTTTGGCACACCCGACTGTTACTACTTCAAACAATTGTCTCGCATTCATTTTGTTTGTGTGTGTGTGTGTGTGTGTGTGTGTGTGTGTGTGTGTGTGTGTGTGTGTGTGTGCGTTTTTTTGCTCCCTATTTAAACTCCAGTTGCAATGGCTCCCGCTGGCGAAGCGTACCAAAGGTTCGAGCTACACAATACCGCTCCCAACCCGGGCTGCGCACGAGCGTCGGTGCCGTAAAGTTGCCCGTACTTGTCCTAACTAATTTTACACCCATTTTCTTCCAGTTTTTGCGCCAGCAGGCCACGTGCCAGCTACGGTGGCGGTGCACCGGTCGGGGTCGGGAAGGGCGAGCAAAAGTTTTCGCACCTACTCAAGTCAAGCTTACTCGAAAAGTTATAAATATGTAACAGGATTACATCGACGCCAGTACGGTTTGCACGGTGTAGTGCGATGGCTTGGAAATGAATGGCTGTGCGAAAAAAAAGGGAGCAAGTGTTGTTGTGTGCGAGAGAAAGAGAGAGAGAGAGAGAGGAAGTGGCTAGAAAATTGTGTTGGATTGTTTTTGTACACACAATCCCAGCCAGCCAGCACCACATCGCGCACGCAGCACACCGAAAAACCCACATCATTAATTACAAACACCACTTCACCCCGGGGGGGTGTTGCGCTGGCACAGCTAAGCGGACCGAAGCTGTGGTAAGCAAACCCCTCCCACAAGCAGCAGGAAGCAGGGTGCCGTCGCCCGGTGGCCGGTAAGCGATCCGGTTGCGGAAAATGTCTTCATTATTTTGCTAAAAATTGCATGAACGGGTGCGCCACCATCATCGGGGTGCAAAGTGTCCATTAGATTGCCATCTGAGGGGATGAAGAAGAAGGGGGGGGGGAGGAAAGGCGAACCAACAAAAACGGCTGGTTTAGCTTTGCCGCGCTTCCGGCGCATCCGGCAAAGGGACGCAAGCTCCACGGAAACGTAAGTGAAATTAATCTCATCTTAATTACTGGTCAAACTCTCGCCGTTTTGTTTTACGATGCAGTATTTTTGGCTCCGTTTTTTTTTCTTTTTGCTTACTATCACTCGTTTTCCTGTTCCCCCCCCCCCTCCCTCACCACCAAAGAAGTCTCGCGTACACACATGCACACACGAGCGGAACGTCCCGGGGTCGGAAGATTCTTCGCGCCATAATTTACGTTCCCTTTCCCGTTTTGCGCGCAGCCTGTTTTGCTTCTTTTTGTATCATTTCCACCCCTCCCCCCTCCCCATTGCTGATTTTCCAGATTCGATGTACAACATCGAAGAAAACACGACACCCGATTTATTACCCCCGCCGCCGTTTCGTGTGCGTTACTCGCCCCACTCTGCGCGACGCCATGGTTTGGCTCTTTTGCTCGTTTCACTAGCCTGCACTGCTACACTGCGCGGAATAAAAATAGTACTACCATTTATTTTTTTATTTTTTTTGCTGACATTGTGGAGATACCATACCGATAAAAACTTAAATAACCTGTTTGAACCTGTGTTAGTATTCATTACAATCATTGAGGCTTTACTTTTACAGGGGTTTACCTGTAAATGTGAACATGATTTTCACCACGTGCAAAATGTTATTCCACATCACTCTGATAATTCATTTCTATCATAACAGTTTTAAATTTCTTCAGCATGATTTTCAAAACTTCAACTATCAACGAGTGATGCGATGCGGCTTCAAACTTCGGTGAAAAAGCAAAGACAGCAACATTTTATTATGAAGCAAACACACCATTTGACAGCTGTTGAAAAACATCTTGAAGGCCGTGAATAATTATGTGCACATTTGAAAGTGACATGGAAAGCCCTGTAAGTTCAGCCAGAGCTCGAACAGCACGTTTTTGGAGATGCATTTATTATTTGGAAAAGATTGTCCTTTGAAAAAATTTGAAATTATCTAAATGAAACAATTTGGCACACAGATAGACATAGAAACAGTTTTAAAGTATGAAACTGTCATTACAGGGCTTTCCATGTCACTTTCGAAGGTGCAAATAATTATTCACCGTCACCAAGATGTTTTTCAACAACTGTCAAATGATATATTTGCTTCTTAATACAGGGGTTTCCAAGCCACTTTCGAGTGTAAACATTGTTATTTACCGCGTTCAATATGTTACAGGGTTTTCCAAGCCACTTTCGAATGTGCACATAATTATTCATCCTATGCAAGATGTTTTTCAACAGCTATCAAATAGTGTATTTATTTCAACATGAAATTTCAGTTTCAACACATGATTTTCAACACGTAACAAAGAACTGTCAAACTCCCTGAGGCGTGTTGAAGATTATGCTGATGAAATTAAACATCATTTTGATGGAAATAAAATGTCAGATTGATGTGAACTAACACGTGGTGAATAACAATCTTAATCCCCTGTTGAATGAAAACCCTTTTTACATTTGAAAGTGACTTAGAAAACCCTGTAATCCACATAAACCTGATATTTCATTTCCATCAGAATAATATTTAATTTCTTCAGCGTGATTTTCAACACGACTAAAGCTGGTTTGAGCTTAACAGTTCTTGGTTGACAGATGTGTTGAAAATCATGTGTTGAAGCTGAAATTTCATTTTGAAGCAAATACATCATTTGACAGCTGTTGACATTTGAAAGTGACTTGAAAACCTGTGTAAAATGCTGCTTCTATCGTTTTTTTTTTTCAAGGGAGTTTGAACGCGCATCGCATCACCCGTTGACAGTTGAAGTGTTGAAAATCATGGTAAAGAAACTAAAAATGATGATGATGCATATGAAATATCAGATTGATGTGGATTAACATCTTGGACTTGGAAAAATCTTGTATTCTTTATATGAAAATTGATAAAAATAAATGGGGATAAAAATCCCATAAGAATGTTAACATGATGTACTTGAAAGGATTAAAGCAGGTTGTTTTTACATTGTGAACTAGCAGATTCTAGTCTAAATCTAGTCTAGTCTAAACTAAATCTAGAATCTAGAAATTTCACAACTATCGCAAAATTTTTTTTGCTATTTTCATTTCACGCAGTGTAGTTTCTCCAGCACCAAAAAGGCAAACCCGTGCATTGGGCCATCGGCCAACCCGGTCGCGAAGTCGAAGAACGGTTATAAATCTTCGCCCCCCGCCCCCTTCTCCCATTAGTCTCTGGGCCGGAACTGCTCCGTGGTGGAACAGAAAAAAAAACCAGTGACAAGGTCAGAGACTCGCTCGCTCACACGCTCCCTACCGTTGGCCGACTGCCAACGGGCCGCCGTTGCAAAAGTAATGGCAAAGCGAAAGGCGCCAAGTGGCTGTCGTGCGACCGGTCCGACCCGGGCCCTGGGCTGGGGTCCGCTTAGTGAGGGGCCCTGATGAGTTGCGATGAGAGCATGAGAGATGATAATTATGGTGCAACCCTCTCATTATGCTATCTTGCAAGCGGGACGCTTTTTGACAGTCGTGCGGAGTGAGGCGGAGGCGTTGGTAAAGGGTGGTGAGAGGGTGGAAAAATATATTACAGAAACAGCGGGGGAAAAAAATCACACTACACATGTGCGACACATAAAATCCTTCTCGGAATGGCAAAAATCCGTTCCATCTGCTCCGAACGCATTCGTAACTGTGTGTCCTTCGCGTAAACGTGTGTATGTGTGTGTGTGTATGAAAGCTCATCCATTTTCCTGACGCAATTCCGATTTTCCTATTCAATACTACTTTCTTCTTATCGTCCACGCCATTCCTGCCAGCTCTTCTCCCTCGCTGATCTCGTATTGATTTGCACGGATTTTGCTTCCCATTAACATCCAATTAGTTGATTACATTTTACTTCACCGCTGCCCCCTTCTTGAACGTTCTGTATCACTTTCCTCGTGTACGTTTTGGTTCTCCCTTTCTGAGAAGGAGGGAGAGGGGCGATCCAACCCACTCGCACTGGACGGAAGCCGGTGGAACGGCTTTCGCTGCTTGTTAGAAGCAACGCCAGGCCCACCAGGGGTTCAGAAGGCCGCAGCAAGTAGGATTCGGACTCGGACATTTATCCTGCCGGGCGATGCCCCCCCCCCCCTTTCTTAGCTAATCGTCCTAATGAGAGCGCAAACTAGTCGGGCAAAAAGCACCGGCAAGCAATGGGAAGCGCTTTCTGCCAGCGAACCAGCGAGTCGGTAGGTGCAGATTACACGTTGTCACGTTCAATTTCACGCCGACCGAGTTGGACAAAATGCTTTCCAGTGCGACACGAAAAAACCAACCCAAAAGAAAACCCCACACTGCTGCTTGGTGCTGTGCTCAAACCCGCAATGGCAAGAGAAACGGAGAAAAATGGGATTAAATTTCATTTTGACTAATTTACTGCGGTTGGTCAGAGGCCCGTGGACGGCTTTGGTAGCCAGATTTGGACAGCCCAGTACAGCCTTGACCCGATTTTCTCTTTTGCAGCCTAATGACTGACCGAGCGACGCATCCACCGCACCAGCACGGCTGGGTTCAAACCCAGCGTCGTTAAGTTTACAATTATGCGTCTCGGGTGCGATCGAGCTTCTTGGGTTGGGCCCTCCCGGAGCGTTCACTGGAAACGGAAGCTTGCCAGTGCTAAAAGTGAAGATATCATTCGGCTCAACAGTTAGTGAAATGCTGTTTAGAAGCGTTAAAAAGCACCTTTCTCGGGTAGCATTGCATAGTTTTAGGCGCTTTTGATAGTTGAAAATTTATGTCAAACACGCACGGGCGACACGGAAATTTATATGAGCAGAAGTCGAGCAATCATCCCAATTCTGTGATCAAGAGAAAAAGACCATTGGTCCAGCATGAAATTGTTGATTTGAAAGGCAATGTAAATGTCCTCGAAGGCCCCTAAAGGTATGCCATAAAATGTGTAATTTGTACTATACTTCGAATTAAAGGAAATTCAAGTCTGATTAAAAACAAACAATTAAAAACAAGAAAAAAGAGTAGACACATTCAATAAAAAGGGAAGAGAAAAAGAAAAAGAAGAAACTCTAAAATAAGAGAACAAAATAAAACTTATACAACAATTGAATCCATTAACTCTAGCAAAAACTGAAAAGAAGAGAGGCGATAATACAAACGCACAAAGCAGTGAATGCATACAAGCTTACAAAAAGGAAAAATAAAACAACTGGAAAGAAAGAGAATAAAGGTAAACGATTTATATCCAAAAGTCTGCATTAGAACCCATGATTGAAGCAATGAATCTTCTTCTTCTTCTTCTTCTTCTTATTCTTCCTATTATTATTATTATTATTATTATTATTATTATTATTATTATTATTATTATTATTATTATTATTATTATTATTATTATTATTATTATTATTATTATTATTATTATTATTATTATTATTATTATTATTATTATTATTATTATTATTATTATTATTATTATTACTATTATTATTGTTATTATTATTATTATTATCATTCTTCCTCTTTGTGCGTGCGGCACTACGCAGTCAATCAACAACGTTCGCTCCACTAGCTCGCCCCACAGTTATGCAATGCCATTGTGAGGCGGGTAGCGTACCATTCAGGCGCGCTGGTCCACTCCTAGCGTTCACTGCACGCACATGTTTCTCCGCGTTCCCGGCAGCGTGTTTGAGTTGAGATTAGCGTAACCGATTGCTTCTCCACCGGTTCGATTCGTCTTATGACGACAGGGATCGAAACGTCGCTGCTACTGCTACTAATCGATGAAAGTACCTTACAGTATCGGAGCGAGGCAAGCAGCGCCTTCCTTCCATCATGCAGTGAGTCGTCCGAAAGGATCAAATGTTGCACATCATTCTCAGGGTCGGCTGCGGGCGCAAGCTCATTAGCTGAGTGCTGCGAGGGAGTTACACACGACGGTAGCAGTGTGTGGGGGGGCCTTGAAAAGTCACCGTGTTAATTCGTGCTCACCTCGCACCGAAAGGCTATGCCGGAGTACACAACATACACAGCCACACAAGGATGCGAGAGGTTCCGAGTAGTAATTAATATTCACCACAGAGCACTTGTGCAGCTTCTCGAAGCGTTTGCTCCCGCCCACTCCAACCACGGGCAGGGATGCAAAAATCGACAAGCATGAGCGTCGCTAAACTAGCAAGCATCCTGGGATTGGTTCTCCCTTCATCTACCCGCTACCACTACCAGTGTACTGCTTGCGAAAGGGATTTATTACTTAGCCTAACTTTTTTTCGCAACGAAAACAACTTCCCCTGGGGCGCTCAGAAGTGTTGATGGCTGACCAAACTATCGCTTGCCGGAAGATGAAAAGATCCGAGCAAACATTACAGTGTGTGTCAAAAATAAAAAAAAACACCGACAGGAAGCTAACAGGATACTACTTCCACACACACACACACACACACACACACGAGGCAAGGATAAGCATTAGTTTGGTGAGAAGGCAGCCGTCGCTCGTCGTTACCTTCATTAGCAGCTTAGCGCTTAGAAGGTGGCAATCGCTTCTCGTCATCCTTTCCGGCATTCTTCCACACATGCATCTCTCTCGCTCGCCTGCTAGGTGTGGCACGGCTGCATATCACGCGCGTGGTAGAATGGTTAATAACCTCCAAAAAGCAAACAAGCTTTTACGCGGATTACGTGCGCCCGCGGCCTGGCTGTGCCGCGGCTGCTCCTGATTAAAACACCCAGGCCTGCTCCGTCCTACTCACCACCGTCGGGCACCTTCACACCTTTCCGCCTGCTCGGGCCCGCGGACCGGGCGGGCCCGGGATGAGATTTTAATTGCTCTAATTTAGGTGCCACGGCTCGAATAATTGCCACCGAAACGCCATTTCAACGCTTATCATCATCGCGCTTGGTAGCGAGCTGCGTCCGCTCCTTGCCAGGCGATTTTCACGTTTGCCTGCATTGCTCTGCGCTCCCTCCTCTTGCTCTATACACACACACATACATTCACGCCCTTTTTGGTAGAATTAACTTGTTTTGGCGGCGTTCCGCCGAGCGTTCGCAGCGAGCGCGAATGCATGACAGCTGTGTTTGAATAGTAATGGAGTAGTTTATGTTGGATTGAAGTATCACATTTTCCGCACCACCGTGCACATGGTTCTCTTCCGCCTAACACAACCAGCTGCTTAATCTAGGCTTGTTTCACGGGGTAGGGAAAAAATAACAACAACCCACGCCACGCTCAAATGTACGCAAATAATCCTTTTCCTGATTTTTCCTACCGGGCGCCACCGGAAAGTGTGGGAGGAATAAATTGGATTCTTAGCATACACCAGTGAGCAGAACACTCACACAACAGCTTGCAAATGATGTGACGCACGTAAAGAAGGGGGGAAAACAGCTGGTAAAAGATCTATTGAACATATCCTGTGTGGCCCTGCATGTAAGACGCGCCGTTTTGAAGGCGATGGATTCCGACAAATTGCTTCCTCTTTTCACGCGGAGTTTTTTTTTTGCTCCCACCGAGAATGTGCGTGCTTCGCTACCGGAAACACCGTGGGCCCAAAACCAGGCGTCGCGCCCGATTTTATTCCACATTGAGATGTGCACGAACGAAACGAAGTAAAAGTTGCTGGGGAAGAGCAACAGCAACAAAAAAAAAAGTAAAACGAACCGTCACCCGCGCGACCGAATCAGCGGCGTACGGCGCGTAATTCAATTAGCTCCAGCTCCACCTTGACGGGCGATGAAGCCTCCCCCGGACGTGCGTTCATTGTCAAATCAGTGTCATTGTGCGCGC
Organism: Anopheles merus; assembly: GCF_017562075.2. NCBI lineage: Eukaryota > Metazoa > Arthropoda > Insecta > Diptera > Culicidae > Anopheles > Anopheles merus. The sequence continues at coordinate 5,832,876 of NC_054081.1, read as the reverse complement.
GTTGCCCGCATTGCCCGCCTATTTCGGGCGTTATTTCGCACGCCTGAGATACTGGGCCGGGTCGGGGAAGCGTTTCTCAGGAACTACCACCAGTTCGGGGCTGGTGCCGTGAATCGGACGCCTAAAGGTATGCAGGGCGAGCAGCAGCAACAGAAAAGGGCCACTTGTCGTGTTACGTCTTTTGTAGTATTTTTGTACGGGCAAAGTTCATCGTCGTGGATTTATTGATTGATAGTTTTGCTTTAATCCCTACCCGCAATTTGGTATCTCATGGACAGGCAGATTAAAGCTGAATGGTGCTGATGGTTCGATTGCGCCTAAATGTATGCAAAATGTGTGATACTTTGCTCATAAGAAAAGGCACACCAAAAGCAGTTAACAAATTGCGCCTGAAGTTATGCAAACTGCTGTTTTGTAACAGTTTTTTCTGAATTCTAGGGTGTAAAATTAGAATCACCTTAACTTAGTCAGCGTTGCAAAATGTCATGAGCATCACGAGATGTTCTCCAACGAAAACAATGAACATACCCGTGGTAGCTTGATGCTCATTGCTGATATTCAATGATAGTGCGTCATGACATGCCGAACACGACATACGAGTGCTTGAGTCAAACGCGATACTCTGACTGACAAGCTAAGCTTAATGCCATTGCAGGCATAATCATGTTTTTTTCTGGCTGTGAACCGTGCTGCCAAATACCACTGTTTCTGTCACCACAGCTTAGCTGTTTCAGCTAATATCAGCTCACAACTGAGATGTTCAGAGGTGAGACTCAAACAGTTGGTGGATCAATCACATGCTTGGTGACATTTTGTTTAGCACCCAACTCTTGGTCACTCACTTGGTCAGGAGCTTTTTTGTCAGTAATAATCACAACATTCTTGGAATAAACTTGGTGCGTGGGCCCGAGCAGCAGAGTGAGCATGCTTTCTCGCTCTGTCTGGTGTCATAATTTGTAAGGCCAAACAGAACGAGAGTAAATGCTCATTTTGTTTCTTGGAACCACTCGCACGTACCGCATTTCACCCATAACTATGGTGATGATCACCGACAGAAAATGTCACGACCAAGGGACTGACCAAGAGTTGGTATCACAAAAAGTCATCAAGCATGTGGTGGTCGCAACAACTGTTTGAGTCTCACCTCTGATCATCACAGTGGAGCTCGTGACGCTGACATGATTTTGTTTCAGTCGGAATTTGTCATGACTATGTCAGTGACATTTTGCAGGACTGATCACAATAAAAAAAAGTCATGACATTGTGTCTGACCAAGCGAGGGTCGCAAAAATGTCACAAAACTTATATAGGTCACACCAATCGTTTTGAGTATCACCTCTGATGATCACAATTGAGTACTTAACGCTGATACGGATTTTGTTTCAGTCAGATTTGATATGACATTGAAAGTGTCATTTTGCAGCATTGAAATATTGTGACCGAACGCTAAAATCATTCTATTGATTGCATTTCCTTCTGCATGGCCTGTATGGGTATGGCCTACTGTCCTGTACCGTTCGCACCAAATAACATTCAGTTGCTATTGTACGGTACCTGCATACCGGTGTAGCTTACCGAGAATTCGCACACAAGTAATGCATCATAGATACGTTAACTCGGTATCGGTGAAATAGTTCAGAAGTCTAGCGATGCCGTCGCCTGCATGCCATCGATGCGACGCCGTGAAAATGATACCGACCGTAGCATCCCTGTTGCCTTGGCATTATGACAAGGTACTTTGCTGTGAGTGTGCAGTGTGGTACGCCGCTCATACGAAACCATCGTGCAGAAACAGTCAAATGTCGTATTTATGTCCCGCTACCGCGCGTTGAGCCGTACCGAGAAAATTTCGCCAAAAATGGCCAACATGGTTGAAACATGTCACGCCTAAATATATGCAATCCAACTGTCATCCTGAATGGCGTGGAAATATAACGGCCGTACCACAGACTATTTTTATACGGAGCTTTAATCCAATACCGTCGAGTGTCATCGATTTTCGCTTCACGCTTTACAATGCGAAGCTCTATGGCGCGATGTGTTTGAGCGCACGGCTACAAACATGCTGCATACATTTAGGCGCCTTTCACTAGAATACAAATTTAGGATACTGTGAAATAATTGTTGCCTGACTTGACTACGCCTAAGTATAGATTATGTGAAATAGAATTAACATCAAACAGCTTTCCTTGTCGAGCCATATTTAGCGCCCAAATATATGCCACGTTTATCCGTTTGCTGCTTTAGCATGTGTATTTGCAGTTTTTTTTTAATTATTTCTTTTCTGTAATAATGAATGTTTTTGAGGATGGATTTACATTCCAGAGGACAAATCAAATGACAATTTAATTTGCTTTCATTGTCACGCAAGTAAATATCAAAAGACAACCATTATCAAAATGCAGACCTTCGGGCGCTTAGCAAGGCAATCGAAGGACAATGTGACCAAAGCAAAGCCAAACCCGAACGGATACATCTCTCCAACGAGAAAAAGATAATTTATTACGCATCTTCTAACGTTGTTAAACATCGAAAAGCAATAACGATACAGCTATTCTAACGGCATAATAGCTAACTCTTTGTAACGCGTTGGGAGCCACAAAAAAAAACTCAAAATAGCATTTCCAACCAAGCTGAATTTTGGCGCCATTCAAAACCCCATGCAGGGCAATTTCCCCGGTTCAATAAAATTCGCCCACCGCCGGTGGGTTTTTGCCATTGTGGTAACCCCTTTTTGCCATCGCCTCGGAGAAGCGAAAGAGCGGGGTCAATAGATCACACCGGAGAAACTAAGGATTAAAATCAGCCAAAATTACGACCAACCCACTTCCCCCATACAATCCCCTCCCTTTTTCAGCGCACAAATTTGCCATTGATCGGTGGCCGTAAAAATTGTAACCGGCAACGCAAAACCCCCCACCACCGGCCCTATACGGGGTGCCTAATTTCAGGCGCCATTAAGCGAACGGAAAGTGGCTAATAAACGCAACGCGCGGGGCGGGCGGGGTTCGGTGGCAGGGCTCGTAAAAAGATATAAATTTATCAAACTTTCAAAAACCGGCAAAGCCACGCCGTTCCCTCTATGTGTGTGTGTGTGTGTGTGTGTGTGTGTGTGTGTGTGTGTGTGTGTGTGTCGCACAGGCCTTTTCGGTGGAGGGTAGCGCCTGAATGTATGTTATTAAATTCGCTCGCTCGCGCCTTTCGCAGACGTTCGTGGCCAGGGCCAAAGTGTCGCCCTCCCGAGATGCTGGTCGCGGGCGCTTTTGTTCAAATTTATATCCTTCTCTCTTCGTCCCCCTCCCTTACTCCTTTCCTCTTACATCGTTTTACGACTTTCGGCACATCCTAACCGCCCCAGTAACCCGTTTTTTTGTGTTTGGTTTGTTCGTGCTTCGCTTTTGCCTCAGCACAGCAGCCGTGTTCGCTTTGATCCGGGCGTCGGCAAAACCCATCTGTCGTTTCGTTCGCATGTGCAACGCACGCCTACGCTCCCCCATTGTGTCTCTCTCACCACCTCCCCCTCCAAAAAAAACATGTGCGAGATAAAAACAATAAATAACGTTAGCACGGTGCCCTCTTCCTGGCAAAGATGCTCCCAGGTTCCCGGTGACGGAAAACTTTATTACCAGCGCATTACACCACGTAATCACCATTTTGCCGGTGCCGGTGCCGCCCACCCAAGGGTGGAAAATTGTTTTCGGCCGTGGTGCTGCGTCATTGTGTTGTGGACTGCTTTTTCGAGGCTTTCTTCCCTCAGCGCGCCCGATCCGGCCGAAGAAAATGGACAAGGAGCAAACAAAACAAAACAGAAAAACCCCCCGTCCGGAGAAAAAACAACGAACCACTTTTCTTCACCTTAAATTGATTTAAATTTACCTCTCTGGGAGCGCTGTGGCTCACGCTGTGCCATATTTCACGCCGGACAAAATTGCGTTACACTGTGTAACGCGCGGCAAATGGTGGCGCACGCTTCGGATGCAGTACGCTCCGCAGCACACAGCACAGCCATGTATTTTGTAAGACCAATTTCTTTATTTTTCACCTTAACATCTACGGTGACATCAGTTCTTCACACAGAACGCGGGTGCATTCGGGGGGTTTTTTTTTGCCGTGGATTCGCGGCGGGACAGTGCCGAGCGGTGCCAAGCGATTTAAGGCAGGTGAAGGGCGGCGAATGTGTTTGGTTGGCCTGTGGTCGGATGAAGGTGTTGTGTTGGCTGGTTTTGGAATGGGGGGGGGGAAGTGACAAGACGCCCCCCCCCCCCCTCGGAGATCGTTCACACTCAGTAGTAGCCGAAGGTGATGTCGTGCAGCGGGGCAGCGCCACCCTGCGGCAGGGCGTAGTCCTTCGCCAGCTGGTCGAGCACGCTCGTGCTGCGTCCCTGGGCAGGACGCGGTTGATAGACGGCCGGCTGGGGTCGGGGCTGCGGGAAGGCAGGCTGCAGTGGCACGGGCTACGGTAGTGTGCGTGAGGGTGGGATGGAAAAAAGGGGGAAAAAAGAAGCCGGTAAGTGCATGGCAGTGGGTGAGGTCAGTGTTCGGGAGAGGGGGTGTGCCCCGCTCACTGGGGGAGCATTATTACGTTGGCAGATTTGGCGGGGGCAGCCTGCGGGAACGCCGGCTGGGAGTAGCGGATCTTCGGCTCGGGGGCGGGTGCAGCGCCCGGGAAGGTTTGCGGCCCGACGTTGCGGTACTCGGTGTCGGGGCGGGCGGGCAGCTGCTTCGGCGCGTACACTACGTCCACCGGGACGGCGTTCGGGATCTGGGCTGGGCGGGGCGGTGCCGGACCGACCGAGGGGGCCGCGGCGGCCGCACTGCCAAAGTGGGAGCGCTGCACGTACTGCGGGGCGGGCTGGTACTTGGGCTGGGGCAGAGGGGCTGCCGGCTGCTCATCGTAGTCGTAGTACTGGGGCTGGGGCTGCTGCTGCTGCTGCTGGTGGTGGTGGTGCTGCTGCTGCTGCTGGGGCTGCTGATGGTGACGCTGTGGCTGATGGTGCTGCTGCGGCTGGTGCTGCTGGATCGGCACCTCCTGGAAGCGGGGCCTCGAGGCGGGTCGGTGCTTCTAAAGGAACGGAAGAGGGGGTGAAAGATAGGGAGGTGTAAAGTTATGCTTGGGAGGTGTAAAGTTACGTCACTTGGGAGCCGTCTGAGTTGATTTACGGAGGATAACTTGATTCTTGATTCTTGATTCTTTGATTCTTGATATTTGATTCTTGACTCTTGATTCTTGATTCTTGATACTTGATTCTTGATTCTGGAAACTAGAAAATTGAATTTTGAAACTTGAATCTTGATTATTGATTCTTGATTCTTGATTCTTGATTCTTGATTCTTGATTCTTGATACTTGATTCTTGATTCGTGATTCTTGATTCTTGATTCTTGATTCTTGATTCTTGATACTTGATTCTTGATTCATGATTCATGTTTCTTGATTCATGATTTTTTATTCTTGATTCTTGATTCTTGATTCTTGATTCTTGAAACTATAAACTTGAATTTTGAAACTTGAATCGTGATTCTTGATTCTTGATACTTGATTCTTGATTCTTGATTCTTGATTCTTGATTCTTGAAACTAGAAACTTGAATTTTGAAACTTGAATCGTGATTCTTGATTCTTGATTCTTGATACTTGATTCTTGATTCTTAATTCTTGATTCTTGATTCTTGATTCTTGATTCTTAATTCGTGAAACACGATTCACCATAATCAAAAAATGATTTCAAGTGTACCTCGTTCTTACAGAAAATAAGTCATTTTAAACGATTCTTCACTCTTCGGAATAAATCGCTGCACGATTCGTTTTAATCACATTGCTAATGAGCTTTTCATGGCCAGATAGGTTATCAATTTACACAAATTGACTGAGTTAACCCATTAACCCTGTATAGATTACAAGTTTTCATAGCTACTAAACCGAAGTGTGTTACTTCAGTCAAATAATTGCGATCAATTGAATTGTTTTAAAACAATAAACAACTCAACTTATCGAACCGGTTCATTTTCAAACGAGTTAGATCATTTTTAGAAGATTATCTGTTGATTCGATTTCTACTTTCCTTTCTTATAAATGTATTGAAACGTGTGCAACAGCAGTCAACAGAGTTATCGAAATAGTATGTATTTAGAATGATTCTTGCTTCTTTTCAAAACATGATTCATCTTTTAACTGCTTCACTAAATGTACATACTACTAATCCATTTTAAATGATTCACTTCTCGGAGTGAAGTCACTCTTTTCGTTCCCTCCCCAGTTCGGCCCCATTGTTCGTAGCGGCGTTTTCCACATACCTGCAGGCGCGGCGCTACCGGCACGTTGCCATCGTCGTCCTCGAGCAGATCGTCCTTGCCGGTCGTTTCGTCGACGAGCGTCGGCGGCGGCACGGTGATGCCCTCGCCGGACGGCTGGAAGCCGTACTTGTTCGCGCCGTACTCGACCACCTTCACCTTGCCGGTTTCGTCGACGTACCCGTACTTGCCCTTCACCTCGCCGGTCGCCAGCTTCGTCTCGATCTTGAACGACCCGTCCGCACCCTCGTAACCGTACGTGTACGAACCGTCCTCGTTGTGTCTTGGGGTGTTTTGGGGATTTAGAGGGGTAGTGAGAAGAAGGACGGAGATGAAACAAATGGCACGGGCAAAGGTACGGTTCAAAGAGATAGAAATAGAGAGAGAGAGGGGGAGATAGGTATAGAGAGATAAAGAGAGATAGAGAGATAGAGAGAGAGAAGAGAAAATGTGGCTTAGAGTGGTACAGAACGCAAACGCAAACAAACGCATCCTACAAAGCAACAACACTACGGCTGGGAAAGCAAAATAACAACAACAAAACAACAGAAGCATCTTTTGGTCCTTCGAGCCGGATTCGACCCTACACAGAGTGCCTGCGGTAACTACGTGCGCCGCTGTGTGCGCCGTTCGGACTGCTGGAGTGACCGGGATAAAGGGGATGATGACTCGCCTCGGTCACACACACACACACACACACACACACACACACACACACAGCCGTTGATCGATGGTTTTACTTACACGGGAACAGCGTCACAGCGAGACACACTGGTCACGTTTGATGAACTTTAATGCTATTCCCCGCCAGAGAGAGAGAAAGAGTAAGGAAGCGAGCGATAGAATCGGAGTGCGCTCGTAAGCAGGGCGATAAAAATAAACCTCCCCCCTCTCCCGCCGCATGATTCGACGCTTCCCTCTCCTCGTTGGCCTGTTTGCATCCTGCCCCTACCTGGGGCTGCAGTCACTTCGCAGCCACTTGATGGACATCATCACCATCATCATCATGGATTTTTGCTCTCGCGAAGGATTTAGATTGCCCATCGCTCGACAGAGAACTGCCGGCCCTCTCTGCCAGGTGATGATTCGGTGCAGGGAAGGTAGGGGAGGGGGGGGGTTGGTGAAAAGAGCAGGATAGGGAGGGCCGGAGGCTGACGGTTGGCAAATACTTTGAACAATCAACCACAAAAGAAGGGAACACAAACAAATTTCCTGGCAAGCTTCCGTGCACACACAGACAACCACATACACACACACACACATACACACAAGCAACGCCTCGAGCAGAAAGAATCCCTCACACACACTCACACACACACACAAATACACACATCGCACTAGATTCATCTTGGGCTTTGCTTCCCACGCAAAAACGGCCTCTGGTTTCGGTATGTCTGTGTATGTGTGTAGGTGTGCATAGGTTCTAGTTTGGTATATGATTGGAAGGGGCAGGGGTTGGGGGAGGGAAGGGCATGCTGAAAAAAGATATGCTCGCAGCATCGCCGCATAACCTTGCCGTAGAACACACGCCCCAGCCACAAGCCCGTCCGACGGCCATATTGATTTTCCAATCAATAAACTAAGCAAACGGTCGAAGTATCTCGTGTGCGGGCGCGGGAAACGTTTCCCCCTCTCCTTCACTCCCCTCCCCCCCCCCCCCCGCACAGTTTCTCATTCCCGTCATCCCTCACTAAGCGCTCGCCCGGTTTCGTAACAACCGGAATCATTTATGCTGAAGCGGAAATGGAATCAGGATAAATGACTGTGAATATTTTCGCCTATTTTTTTCTACCACCCGTCCCCGTCCCCGTTTAGTTTTCTCGCCCACCCACCCTCGCTTTAGGTCCGAGCGCTCTAGTGACGAGCGTCGCCGCGCCTCGATGACAATGGGCAAGAAGGTCTAAGGCTGAGCACTTTCTTTTGGGGCTGAAAACCTTTTTGGGTTTTTTTTTCCGGGGTGAGGGGGTGAGTGTGTGTGTCGGGGTGCCCAACATAAATCAACTGCTGCTCAAACACACACACACATTCCCCTCTACCCCGAAAGCAAATATATAATACCGAGAAGGTTCCAGCAGCGCGGAAAAGCAAGCCGGAGAGTGTCGTAGGCGACGAACCCATATTCCACGCTTCCACAAGCACAGGCGAAACGGCCCCGGGTGAGCCGCTTAAGCTCTCTGAGCTTCTGTTTCGCTCGAGCCCCCAGCCCCAAACGGCCGTATCATATCTGGCCGATGCTGGTGCGCTCGGCAGGGCAAAAGATGATGAAGTTGCGCCCGGGCCGGTATGGAGCGAGGACCGGCACGCTCGTCGATACAGCCGACACATTGGTGGCTGATGGCCACGGAAACATGGGCTCCAAAATGGACCGGGCTGTGCTGTGTGTGTGTGTGTGTGTGTGAAGACTGACTGATTTATTCGCCAGTGGAAAGCTGGCTAGCGCTGATCTATCCCCGTCTCGGGTAGTAACAACGAGCACAAAAAAAGAAGAGAGCCATCGATGGGCATCGCCCCAAAGTGCCCCTATTAGAAGTGCGCTATCGAACCGGAGCTCAGCTCGTACGCGTAGCAAGCTAGGAAGGGCAGTCAACACACCACAGCCGTCCGTTTCCACCCCGCACACCACAATCAAGCTTTGGGGATTAAATCGTACGGTACGGTTGCGGCCGAAAGCGTTCCACTGAGTAGTGTGCGGCTACTGCCGTTTGTGCCGGAATGTGCTGCTAACATTCTTTTAATCAGAGTTTATTTTCTTAAGTACGCTGCTGAACAAATGTGCTCTTTCCCAAAACCCCGACACACACACAGAGCTCGTAGTTGATGGGTAGGGAAGTTACTGAGGGGGGACACTGCCTTTAGGGAGATCGGTTTCTCAAATCCTAGCCTAACCGGGAACGGGGAGAGGACCCAAAAACCAATTCCATTACACGAATTAAAGGCGATGTAACGCTACGCCCACTGTGTAGTGTCGCACACATTTAAACCAGTAATCCTGTTTGCTACCTGCCTGATAGGGTGAGTGGATTTATGCACTTCCCATTTATGACTGCCTTTCAGTGGTGGCTGGCAAGAGGTTTTCCATTTGCTTGTCACCTGTCTTTTGCGGGCTTTTGCGGGCACAGTTTTAAAGTGTGAGCTACAACTCGCTGCAAGCCGTTAAAGCGACGAGCCTGCTTCTACGGCGAAGCTTGCTGGTTATCGAGCTGATTGGAGGCTTATTAAAGTGTGGCAATCCACGACAAAAATGCTTTAAAATGAGGTTGATGATACTGCCACCAACACAACCGCTGAACATGAAGGAAACGTCCAACAAGCGTTTCCGTTACTAGCAGTGCTTTTGCCAGGGATCTGCGGGATTTAGTGTCTTTCGCAAATTTGTGAAATCTTTTCAAGAATATCTTGAGCTTAAAACAGCGGAATAAAAACGCGGAAAATCGATCCAAAAATATTAATAAAATATTAGAAAATGGTTCTCAGAGGTTTTGATTTCTGAACTCTTGCGTTATGACGTCATGGCATATTTTGACATCCCAAAATTAAGACATGCTTGTATGCACGTCATGCTTTAGGAATCGCAGTGTACCAAGGAAATAAAATCTTTCAAGTTGACTTGATTAATTACTTGATTGGTTACTATTCTGGCAGTGAGAGACTGCGGCTGAGAGGCCTAACCAGGCATTCTGCTAATAGCTCGGTAATTTAAAGCACAGAAGAGAAGAGAATGTTTGACAATGGGTTCATTTATATCTTATTTTTATTTGTTAAAGGTACAGCAAATGTTTGTGAGAACAAAGAGTCGTTACGTAATGTATGGAAGACCCCCTAGCCTGAATTGAAACAAACTATATAAAAGCAACTTCTTGTCGTTGTGTATGTTGTGCGCGCTAATCTGCACAAACATGTCACATGGTCATGACACAGGATGGCACGAATTAAAATTAACAAATAACAAATAAGTAACAAAAAGCTTGAAGTAAAGGGGCACTAGCACACAAGCGTTATTTCTATCTTCTGGTATTTAAAAAGATAGTTCCATAGGCCGTTTTCGCACCAAACAACGTCCCGCTCAGTCTACGCTCGCCCATAAGTCTATGGCACTTGCACGCGTTGCTGCGTTTCGGGGAGGCAGAGCAACAACAGAAGGTTACGCCATAACCGGCGCGTACCACCTGCTCTAGCGCGCTCGGTACGGTTTGGGGTACGCTTTTGGTGCCGGCCGGCCATAACCGGTGCCGCCCGGGCGCTGCTGCCCCTCGGCAATACCATTGCCGACCGGCGCCGGCTCCAACGGTCGGGCCGCCCCGGTCGGGTTAAACTTCGAGTGCGTTTTGTCGCCCGAGCGCAGCTTGCAGAGGTTTCGCACTGCGGCAAAGCAGCGCTTCCGATAGTAACCGCTTCTGTCGCTGTCATTGCGAATTTGGAGGTTTATTTGTTTTTTGTGCGCCAAGGGAAAAAGGGGAAACGTCACGCAAGCAGTGCAACGAATGTCAGAATATCAACGATCACATGGAGATGACAGAGCAGAGCAAATCGTCAACCGACCAAGCAACAACCGGGAAAGACGGAGAAGGGCAGGCCAATTAGTGCCAGTGCGAAGAATGGTGCAAACAAATTGTTGGGAAGCAGTGGTTTTGTGTGCATATTGTTTGTGTTAGTGTGTTTCAATTGCCCAAAAGGTCACAACAGTGAGTGTGGCAAGTGAGTTAAGCAGATCGAGGCCGTTTCGATATCCGCATCCGCAGCCGCAATACAGTGAGAAAAAAAGAGAGATAAAAAGAGAGAGAGAGAGAAAGAGACAGAGAAACACAAGAATACAGTACAGAGGCTGCCCAAAATTCTGTTCGCGTGTGCAGTTGAAAGCAGTTCCCGCTCCGCAAGCAAGTGTTTGTGGTTGTTGTTAGCACGATGACTCGGCTGGCGAGTGTGTGTGTGTATGTGTGAGTGCGGCTTAGCGACAAAAGGGAGTTCAAAAATCTAGCTCGCACAGCACGCAGAGCTTTGCATGCTGCTATTCCTACAGACAGCTCGAACTACAGCCTAGCTACTGCGGCCTCACACACACTCGCACACACCTGCGGAAGGGTTAGTAAGCGGCGACTTCTCGTCGACGCTTCCGTTCCTAAAGGCGCTTCCTTCGCTTACCTGTTGATCTGCTTCAATATCGGAACCGGCGTTGGTTTCGGCTCCTCCGCCTTGGTGCCGATGCGGAGTGGGGCCTGCCGGAACTCCTGGTAGTCCTGCGCGAGGATCACACCCGCCAAGCAGGCGGCGACGGTGAGCTGTAGAGGTAGAGGTGGAAGTTTTTGGGTGAGACAACGACAACAACGTACGGCAAAGGTGGTTTAGTTTAGTCGATTTAAATTACAAATCCCTCCATCCCACTAGCTGGTCCATTTCCTGTGGCTTTTTCTGAAGAGGAGCACTGAGCTGCATCAATATTATCAGCATAAACACACACACACACACACACACACACACACACACACACACACACACACACACATGTTGGTTTCAGTCTGCCTGGTTGTGAAGATGATAACGGATTGATTTGGAGAACCCAACGACTTAACGATTTGTGTAGCCGAGCGTGCTGGCCACGCTTCTTGGGGCGAAGGAGGGGAAAGATACGCACCCGGACATGTTTGCAAACATGATTGTCCATCAATTTTGCTGTTATTATGCATCGTCCACCCCGTCCACCTGGGTAGAAATTGTTATGCAGTCAGGCATGCCAGAGGATCCCACGAGACTCCGGGGGTGAGAGCAGAATTAATTACGCCTGAAATATTCAGCAGCGCTCCGGACGGCAGAATGAACAATATCTCCTTTAATCCATCCATGTGCCACCGCACGAAGTGAGGGAACATGCATCGTATGCGTACACTGCACAAAACCCCCACTCGTGTGTGTGTTGTCGAGTTGCCGGCACTCCTTCCGTTGCTGCACCGGCGAAGGCCCGCACGGCCGAACACGAACCGTAAGGAACAATCTAATAACACACAACACAACATAAAAGTACTTCACAACCGTAGCAGATCATCAGCAAGAAAGCCAGCACTCGATGTGCGGAGCACGAGGGGAGCAAACTTTCCGCTCGCAAACTACTGCTACTGCTGCTGCTGCTGTATGAGGCAGGCAGTGCCTTTAAAACTCAAAACTCACTCGAGTGGCCATGGGGCCATGGGAAAAGTAGTAATCAAAACAGAATGTAGTAGCAACAGCGCAGGTAGTATGGATAGGGGGGGGGTCTTTCAGGCACAAAGTTCCGCCATCCTCTTCCATCTCCGTTGGGTACTTGGGACCGAGTCGAGTGTAAAACTTCCGACCCACGTGAGGCACTCAACGACCGTAATGTTCTGGTAGAATTAATATGATTTTACTGAGCCACCGCCGTAACACCGCCGCCTGGCAGTGTGTTTACACTTTCGCCAGCGTCCGACGGCTTTCCCGGCTTTTGGCTTTGGCCCCGTGCAAACACAGCGTCCCCTACGTTCCGCCCCTCCGCTCCCTCGCACCGAAATAAACAACCCAAGGACCATACCAACGACGTATACGTTCGGGGCGGAAGCGCCTGTGTGCCAGGAGACACAATTTAGCTGTTTGGATGTTAGGGGTTTTCCTGGTACGTGCGCTTGCCAGTGCGTGTGTGATGTTGTGTGATGTATCTTATCTATGCTGGATATTATTTACTTCGCAAAGAGAGTCTTGTACGTGCCACGAGTTCACCGCTGGTTCACAGGCGCAGCAATTTCCGGCCGGTACGGAACTCACGCTTTCTGCTTCTGGACTAGCCCGGTGCACGTGCCAAAGTCTTTACCCTCGCCAAATGTAGATGGAGGCAGTTAATGTTCATAAAAATAGCCCGTAAGTATCATCTGATTCTGCTGAGTGCTCCAAGGCGACGGGGGCAACATCCAGACATTCGAATCTGCGACGTTTGGCCAAAGAATTTGATGTTGACGTTTTACAAGTGTGTCCAAACAAATCGAAAACGATCAAATAGAGCTGGTTACATCTCGCCAACCAAGATGTACTGCTCGCATGTACCTAACCGGGAGGGAGGCATGTAGCGATGCTACAGGTTCCGTGGCTTTCGGCAACTTAATTTCAGCTTCATGTGCGGCAACGTGCTCCTGATGCCGCCTGGTAAACTTGATCACGTTTTTTTGGTTTTGTTTCTGCGCTCAAGTTTCGTAGCAAAACTTCCTTCTCTGCAGTAGGTAGAGAAAAGGATTCCTCTTCGCCATGCCCACCCAACACTCCAGCTCATCTGCAGCAGACCTACGCCATGGGCTAAAGGTAAAGGCGCGTGCGAAGCGCCAACTTTCCCAATAACCAAGTCGTGATCGGAGTTGCCCGTCGGCTCCATCAACTCCACGAGCAACTCCACAGGCCCGCGCGCTGAAGTCCTCACACCGTGTTGGAAGTCATCGCAAACTCCTGGCGTTCGGTCGGCAGTTACTGCAAAATCAATATCGCCGGCGTTTACGAGCGCTTGGCAAACTTTACGACCACGAAACCATTCCAGATGCAGTCGTAGTTCGTAGTGCTAGCCAAGATCTAACACGGGCAAACAAACAAAAAAACTCACCGACGACCCAGTTCCTTGGGAATCGCACCGGTAAATCACGCCAGCTGGGAGCTGCGATGGCAAGACGCGTGCAAAATCTGCGCCAAAACTCTTTTTCCACCACATTGTCTTTTATTGCCCATCCAATCCATTCCCGCCCTCGTTTTATAGTACGTTTTACGAGCTGCCCTCAGAGTGGGGCATGGGAAACCTATGGAAGTTCTGCTTTTTTTTTTTTTAGGAAGCTCAAGAATGTTGAATCTTTCCTCTCAGGGTCCACGCGAAACGACTTCATTTGAGCGGATGCACTTTGCGACACTCTTGTTATAAATAGGTCCTCCACCCTCAGGGGACATTCCCAGTGAGGGAACATTCGCCGCACTAACACTCCCGCGGAAAGGTTAGCTTTGCCAAGGTAGTGATGGTGATGGTTGGGCCAGCGCCCAGCTGGCTCTACCAACATCTACCACCGAATGCAGGCAACCATCGAACTAATTCCGCACGTTTTGCACAGCATTTGGAGTTCTCACGGGATTTGCGTCGGTTTCGTCCCCGGGAAAGCCCCTCCGGCAGGTACGAACGAAAATCATTATTTATTGACGTCCCTGTCAGGCTACATCCGGTTGTTTCTGTGCTTTTTTTTTGGAGCCTGGGCCAATTGTTTCCCGTACACCGTTGCCGATATCCGGCGAGTCAGCGCAGGTTGATGCCTCCTCCTAGGGGGAAAGGCACTGAGCTGGTAGTATACATTGCTTGTCGCCTCGTTTGTTCCCCCTTTCTACTTTCAGTTCCCTCCCCGCCGGTGTCTAGGATGCATTGTTTTGCAGCTCGGCAGACCACACGCTCCTGTACACTCGGTTGCTGGGATGCTGCATGCAGCCGGGCTCCCTTCTCGGGACCTCCAGGGAATGAAGTTGGAATGAAGCGCACCCGAGTATCGATTACCCGGCATATTCGTTTCGTTCTGCACTGCAGGGAGCAACCAAATCCCGCAGCTAGTTATAGCAACAGCAGCAGCAACGTCAACAGCGACAACAACCTTGCAGAAATAGTGTTTCAACATTCCCCAGGTCCCGGGAATAGTGTTCAGAGAGCGAAGGAGGGCAAAGAAAAAAAGTTGTGTGTGTGTGTGTGGTAATGGAACCCCCTTCCAGCCCAGCAGTACCAACCCGATCGATATCTCATTCCGGTTTGTGACTTTAACATCGTCCTGGTTCTCTTTTTTTTTTTCGTCGCTTGCCGGCAGCGGTAGAACCACTGCATGGTTCCTGCAACCCATCAGCGAATCGATAACGGCGCTGTATCCCATCCCAGCGTCCGGTCTGCCCCCCCCAAAAACCCTTCCCAGTTGCGCCCTGGCGGCCAGCGCAATCGGTTGAAACTGTCAATTACTATTAGCGTGCACTCTGCTCGGTCACTTGCGCGTCCTTGCACTCTCCAGCACGTCTGTTCTGGAGTTCGTTTTTTTTAATTTTCATTTTGGTCCACCAAAGAGCCGGATGTATGGGCGAGCGGCGACGGCGAAGATGATAAATTCGATTTCCGCCAGCAAAAGCACGGAAACGTCACGGGAACACACTAGAGCTAATCGCATCAGTGTTCTACAGCTTAGCCCGGTGTGTCTGTGTGTTTGTGGACACGCATGAAGCGTCCGGAAATTGGCTTTCGGCTGCCTTTGCTAAACCCGAGCGAGCCCGTTCTGGGGGGAGGAGAGCAGGCGCTGCCTTACGATCTCCCTAAGCGGTTGTGTAGACATAAGCTTTCGCTAGCCAAGCCCGTCTAGCAGAGCCTGCGTCAACAGGACACTGCTGGACGTCAAGAACATCCCACATCTCGGGGGCAGAAAAGCCCTTCCGAATTCGCTCCGGCAAGGCAACTCCCGAGTGGGCAATGGGCGGAATTACTGGGCTGGGCGTGCTGAACCGGACGACCCCAGCAGCCTTGAACGGGCTGCTGGCAGGACGCGGCACCGGGACCGAAAACGGCACACGAACGAAACGAAAAAGGCCCATTCTAATCCATCCACACCGTCACCCAGAGCTGCGCTGGAGCCCGCCTGCTAGGGCCGGTACGGGGCATTAATGACGGGCTTAGGATCGCGCTGGTACCGCAACGGTGTTCGCATTCTTGAAAAGTGAAAGTCGTTAGCGCCCGACTAGGCCTGGTTTTGTGCACTGTTCAAGGTTGCGCAAACCCAGTGGCTGCTGCTGCTGCTGCTGCTGCTAGAGCTGTGGAGACTTCAGAGTCGGTGGTTGATAGGTGGTGGTGGTGGTTCAGCCTGTTCTTTTCTCGCCGATACAACTACACTCTATGTCCAAACGGTGTCAACGTACGCGACGTGGCATCGATACGCCATCAACGTCAGCAGGCTTTTGGACAGTCTGACAGTGTTGGGGGCAGGGCTTGCCTGTTTTTTTTTTTTTGTGGCAACTGTTTGGATTGTTCACCTTGCAGCTCAGTCCTCAGATGGACGCACAGAATCGCAACACCTTGAATATCCACTCAGCTCAGAATAAAAGACTTCAGGAGCAATAGAATAGAGAGAGAGAGAGGAAAAAAACACCTACCAACTTCAATCCAATCATTTTGGTACGCTACTAAGGTGTTTGGATGATGAGTTTTGGGGCGTCAGGCACGTGCCAGGCAGTTTGACAGATGATGATGGCTTGATGAGGTAGTTCGTTCAGCTCGCAGAACGCGCTGCTACGTGTGATGGCGTCACTACACACAAACACACACACACACCGAGACACAAGCGCACGTCACACAGTTGCGCACACACACACGCGCGCGCTCACAAAACACCAACACAAAGCACTGGTTTCGTTTTATTGTTTGGAGGAAGAAATTTTAAGCGAAAATGGCCACCGCACACCGCGAACAACCGAACACTAACCAGGGGCGCAAAACTCGACCGTGCGTTCGGGTCGCACACAAAATCAGTTACTGAGCGCAATTAGGCCCTGCCGAATGCTTTTTATACGAAGGGGGAGGACCACCTCCCCCTCCCCAAGAGCAAAGACCCGCGTGAGAGGGAGAGAGTGAGAGGGAGGCGGTGAGGAGAAAGGGCAGGGTGGCCTGTTTGCAAAGGATCGGTTTGCACGATCTCCCCTTTCCTTCTTGTCGGGGACGTATTCCGCTCAGACGCTGCCCCGCTCCAGTTCCGAGCGATCGGGGTTCGGTTTCGACTCGGTCACCCATTCGGTACCCATACTCCGATGATCAAGCGGGGGGGGGGGGAGAGGTTTTGTGCCTTGTTGTGCCTTCTATTTACTTACCTCATAGCTTCATTGTTACTATTAGGCGCACCACTACCAACGGCAACGGCTACTAGAATGCTCAATACAGGCAACAAAAAACACACGCCAAGCGAGAAACCGGTACACGGTTTTGGATTCAAAACCCTCCAACCCGGTAGAGAACGGAGTGTGAGCGACACACACACACACGCACACACTCTAGGTCAACGGCAAGCGTCGCAACATGCACGGTTGCCTGCTACGGTTGCGAACGAGCGAAAGGGTGGCACACGCGGTGGCGAAAACAGAGCGAGAGAGCGGCGCTACCGACAGAAACGATCTAGCAAAACACCTGGTGCATGTGGAGTGGTACGTAGAGTACCCCCTACATCCACCACTCTGCATTGCAGGCTCCTAGGAGGCCTGCTGTAATTGTATCACGCCCAAGACGATCGCCACCGACGAACGAGCGCTAACGGGCGAGCTGAAATGGTCGCCCACCTCGGGCGGGATACAGTGTCCACAACCGTCATCCAAAACTGCTGGGCAAAACAACAACAACAACAACAGCAAAAACCAGGAAACTGCTATTAAAAAAAAAGCAAGTCACTCGGCGATTAATCGCGCCAGCAAAGCGCGCAAAGGTCGCACACGATCCCAGCACACGTATTTGGAGCAATTTTGGGTTTGGTTTTGCCAGTCGAAGCCCACCCCCGCAGAGCGGCAATGGCTCAAATGTCAAATTAGCAGCGGTGGCATTACCGTGCGATCTCCAAGGCCCCATTTCAAATCGCTCAAGACACTGGAAGCGTTTGGAGCAGAAGCATGGGGTCAAACCTAAAGCTGAGGTCGCCCGAGTTCTGAGAAGCTGAGGCTCTAAACCGATCTCTGCCCGCGCTAACAATGACGCAAAGAATGCGGCTGTCCACCGCGGAAGCCGCGAATTAATTACCGTAGCCGATGAAACAATGTTATCAATTTGCCACCAACAACCGCAAGCACACGCAGCCTTCCAGCGCACCGGCTAGAGTCTACTACACATTGTTTGCCGAGTTAATCCAGTCCCTTTGATCATTCGGTACGGTGGGCGGTTGGATCGATAGGGGCTGGAGGCAATGCTTTAAAGACGACGAACTCGATGATATCGAACAGCTTCAGGCCAAACTCCGCCACATTCTCTGTCAATGACACAGAGGCTTTAACACCGGCACACCGGTAGCGAGGATGTCTCCCTGGTTCGGTCTGCTCCGAAGCGCACTGTCGAGCGCAATTCAGGCTGCAAAGGTTCTACCTCCCTCTGAATAGGGGCCTCTGAAGTATTAAAATCCAGTTTAATGTGTGCTTTAAGGACGCGCCCGGCGCACCATAAGGACGCAAGGCAATTCAACCAAAACGCAACCCGACCAAAGTTCCTTCCTTTTTCTTTTTTCTTGCCCTGCTTTGTGTGCTACATGTTTCATCATGTTCTCGTTATTGCCTCCCGTATATCCCCCGCACATCGCCCGTGCTTCCCACCGTGCAGGACGCACTTGGCGATTGCGTCATTCGCGCTTTTGTCACGAGAACTCGCCAGCAGCGCGAAAACGCGGCGGCACAAAAAGCGAAAGCGAAGCGAAAGTAGAGGCGGCAAACCATTTACCCAGTGCCCGTCCTCTGCTGCCATCCTCTTCCTGTGGGCTGCGGGTGCGGGGACCGTTTCCGATTTGCTGGTGCGATGCCGCCCAGGCCCACTCAGCCTGTGCGGCCGCAGTCGAGTGGCGTCGAGTGGCGAAGATTTTTCACTTCAAAAGAGAGAGAAAACGGGAATCTGCGTATTTGCACGAGGCACGATAACGATGCTGCTGATAATGAAGAGAATGGCCAATGAGATAGCTAGAGCACACACACACACACACACACACACACAGGCTCATAAAAGGGACGAAGAATACACCGGTTCCCTCAAACGACCGAGAACGACGGTGATGAGTGTAATGTGATGAGCAATAGGAACGGAGAGGCACAAGACACAAGATACCCTTCAGGGAGTTCCGGCCGCCCCCCAACATGCACCCTTCCCAGCGGCACAGTCAACAGTCCCAGTTTTGCACCTCTTTCCTCCAATCCCTTTTTTTATTATTTTTGTTCTACTCCTGCAAGAGCACGGCGCAGGCGAGAACGTGGCACTGGCGAAACAATGGCAAGATGCTCGTTAATAGCGCGGCGCCACCCTGTCACTGCGCTTTTGCGCTCACCGACCGGTGAGGAGCTGGCGCGAGCAGGGATGTGCAGTTTGACAACGGGCCCGCTGATTGTCTGGCGCTGACGGGCACAGTTAGGCACGGTTGAGCATCATAATGAGCTCCGAAATTCCTTCGTCGCACCGGCGGGAACGAAAAGGACTCGTCATAATTGACAGCAAAGAATTCGCCCCACCGCCTCGCTCACTCTCTCTCTCTCTCTCTCTCTGCGCTGATGATGCCCACGTTGCCCGTTCCTTGCGGGTACTATTTTTAACCCGCAGCAGGCAGGCAAGCCACGGCCAGGATAGAGCGAACGAGGTTTTGGTGCCGGACGGGGAAACATGGAATGTGAAGAAAATGGCACCCGGTCCCGAAACGCTTTCTGGGCTGCTTCGTCTTTTGGCTGCTGGCGGGCTGCGTCGGGCACATCGTTCGCACAAATCATTGGCAGTCGGCAGCCGTGTCTCAGGGTGTGTGTGTGTGTGTGTGTGTGAAGAAGGGTCTCGGAACGTCAGAAATTGGAGTGATGCAATTCGCCGCCTCCGCAGCTTCATCCAGCTCCTATTCAGCTCGTGACTCAATTGTGCTGTCAACGGCACTTTCCTCGCAGCAACGCGGCCTGCCCTGTCCCTGTTTGTCCCCCGCAAGAGAGAGAGAGATAGAGAGCTGGTGTTCTGATGGCGCGCTTACGCTAAACGAGCCTGATTTGTGATAAAGTATTGCGATTCATTTTCCTTCCTTTCAGATGAACTTTTTCCCCGAGCATTCTCAGGAAGCTCCAGTCCACCTGAAGCTTGTCTGAAATTTACATCATCTTTAAAAAAAAACAATAAAGCCCATATTTGCGAATAAACATTACCTACATCGACAACCATTGGTAGTTTGATTTCAGCTATTCAGCAGCGCTGCTCAGCAAAATACGTTTTTTTTAGTTTGGCGTTGCATAGACGCAATGGCTCTTGTCTATTTCTGGTGATCAGATTCACATGATGTTTGACATCAGAACGAGTTTCTCTGTAAAGGTAGGTTTAGGAGATGTCTCATCTAAGGCAAATGGAATATTAACAGAAGAGTCTCAGAAGTAGCTACTTTGGTAGAATGGGAGCTTAATGTAGGCTTGAAGCCTCCAAATTGATGCTAGTGGAGCTAGTGCTAGAGGTAAGCTGGCAGGAAGAGCAAATGAAGTTTCATAAGAAGATGAAGATTGGAAGCTGGTTGTCATTCATCCAGTCTACAAAAAGGGTAACTGACTAGAACATTGGAATTTTCAAGCCATCTCAGTCCTCAATGCTGCCTATAAGATCCTGTTCCAGTTCCTATTCTGCCGACTTGTGACCCTTGCTACAAATTTCGTCGGCATCTACCAAGGTGGGTTTGTTGAAGCCAAAATCACTACCGACCAAATTTTTCCTCTTCAGCAGATCCTCTAGAATTGCCGAGAGCGCCAAATCCCTATTCACCTCTTGTTCATCGACTTCAAGGCGACATTGAAGCTGATTCAGCTGTTAGAGGCAACCATGAAAGGTGTACAGTGTAAGCTGAGAGTATCGAACTTGACATTGGAATCATTTGAATCTTACAGAGGTCTGAGGCAAGGTGACGGACTCTCCTGTCTGAAATTCAACGTCACCCTGGAAGGTGTCACTTGAAGTTCGGGACTAGACAACGACATCCGTGGCATGATCTTCTGCTGGTCTCTCCAAATTCTTAGCTTTGCGGATGACATCGATATCATCGGCAAGACAACAGCGAAGGTGTGTCCCAATAGCCATCAACGCAACTAAGAGGGAGTACATGATAGGACCAAACCTGGAGGCAGTGTTTTAGTTGACAGTAACAACCGCGAGGTGGTAGATGAGTTGTACTATGTTGAGATGGTCGTTACTTCGGACAACGACTTCAGCAGTGAAATCGAGAATCGTGCATATTATGGGCCTCACCGACTGCTGAGATCCAGAAGACTTCGAGACCGCTCGAAATGTGAGATACATCGCTCTTTGGTGCGTCCTCTATGGACATGTTTGAGCGTCACATCCTACGGATCATCTTTGGTGGTGTGTTCGAACATGGAGTTTGGAGGAGAAGAATGAACTACGAGATTGCTGAGCAGTATGAGATAGATATGTTGAGCAGTATGAGATAGGACTCCAAATATAAGCCCAAAGACTCTTAAAAGTTATCGCGAGGTGCCAAACAAGACGTGCGAGACGTCAAAAGTACACTCCAAATAGAAAATGTAAAGCGAACAGGCTCATAGCTTACTCGCAGGACGTACTTTATCACTCAAAGTTCTCATGTGCCCCACCATAAAGCTCTCTCAGCTGACCTTCCCGTCCGAGCATAGTACGGCAAGCATAATTTATTGAACAACCAATTATAAATTTTGCATCACCGTTGAACACAAACAAATGCCCCTGCCTTCCCGCTTGGGGCACCTTTTGTAGATGGGGTTTGATGAAATTAGCGCATCGATTGCGCGCACGCTAATTAAGTCGAAACGGCACCAGTGAGAGCTCGCCGGGCGGGGTGGAAAATAGCAAGAGTGGAAGAATGGCTGCTGCAGAAGAGATGCAAGAGATTCGGGCCGACACAGCGATAGCGAGATAATGTCTCCTGCTTCCGCGTGCCGGACGGATGCGTCGGGATGTGAGCGAGCGGCGGGAATCCAATTGCTCGGACTAATTTAATTTAGCTATTTGACCGGCGTGCTGCACACGTTGCCTACCATTCGGGCGCAGCGGGAAGGTGGCATAATTTTGCGCCGCTCGTGGTGGGGAATAATGCGAATCGCCCATTCCCACGCATCAGCGCTTGTCAAAGCCCGATTGGCAAGGACTAATTTAATAATTTGCATATACACGGATGCCGATACGGTACTGTGGGATTGTTTTGGCTCGAATTGATGGGAAGGGGTTCGGCGGTTCGGACATTGGGTGGAATTTCCCGACCCAAGTTGTCGAGATGTGCAGCTCATCATCTCCGGCACCATGCATGAAATTGCACCGGGCAGGGAAATTGTAAACCGGGCGCCTCAAGGCACCCCCGCCACAACTCGACACTAATCGGAATGCGCCGGACGGTGCTCGGTCTGTGTGTGAGTAGCTGGTAGTGCGGTTTCGGGTGTTGTGGAAATTCAAGCCATTTTCCGGTGCAGCACACCGATGCACCACCGAGGGTCGATCGATGACGAAATGCAGCGCACAGCAACCGATTCCAATTACCTTGCCCTGCACGCCCCGGTTTTGGATGTCTTCCCCCATCCCTTTCTCTCTCCCACATCCCTCCCTTCATACACCATTCAAGCCCCTTCCGAGGACGCGATCGGTGGGACGAGCTGTTCGCCAACCCGGATAGAATTTCGCGTGCCTCGATGCCGTCGTGTCGTTGGCCTACGATGCTCAGCAAACCCAAACAACTGCTCACTGGTGCGACAGTTATGATGTAATCCCTCTCCTCTCATTGCACGCGATCAAACCAGTTCAAATTCAATTCGTGTCACCATCGACGACCCACCGTCCCCAGCCTGCTCCAGTTTCGGTTTGTTTGGTTTTTTGTTGTTTTGTTTATCTATTCTCACACCACCAACAGGTGTCTGACGACAGT
Organism: Anopheles merus; assembly: GCF_017562075.2. NCBI lineage: Eukaryota > Metazoa > Arthropoda > Insecta > Diptera > Culicidae > Anopheles > Anopheles merus. Next base: position 5,809,956 of record NC_054081.1, on the reverse strand, counting down.
ACTGTTGTACTGCTGCTGGTCTAGGTGAATCTAACCAGTTGAGAGAGAAAAAAAAACCCCCTCGTGAATCCCAAAACCGCAGCGGCAGAGGCCGTGGCACCGCAAAGTGTGCCGTTGCGTCGCGTGAGCCACTGAAATTTCAACCGTCTTTCGTCTTTTATCGGGGCTAATTAGTAGTGCTAACTGTGTGTACCTGCAGTCCTGCCCACCTACACCTGCTGCACCAGGTCGCCCGCATGCGATGGAACCACGGTACCACGTCTAATTAGCTCGGGTGAACGATGTGCACGATCTGGTGGCACGAGGCACGCACTCCGCGCCAACACCGCTCGGGTCGCTAATTGTGCGACACATTCCCGCAGGAAGCTCGACTGCACACCGAGGCTCATACAACTAATTATCCGACTGGCTTACTGGCTGTACCCCGCGCTGCGAAGCTTCGCACGAGAAACAAACATACAAGTGTGCCCAATTTCATTTCGGCCTTCTAAGCCTCGTGGTCGCACTCAAACCCCAAAATGCGTTTGCGTGACGATCGTCCGGCGGACACTTCACGATCGCACACCAGCCAGCCTGTTGCGTGGGAAAGCAAAGAAAGCGGCACAATGGCAGGCCCGCTAGAATTCCCACCGATGCTCGCGGTGCCTCCGAACGATTGGTCGCGCGGTTTCGCGGGACCGGTTTTTCTGCCGGCGTGATCCGTTGCAACATCCATCGGTTCTATCGGGCACGATGCAAGAAGTCGATCAGGCTGCAGGCCTCGGTGGTACGTGCTTCACGTGTGCGGCGTGTCCGACGCAGTGCGGACGCAAGCAGGAGGGTTCGCCCGCTGCCGGCAACACCACCGCCACGGCGGGTCGGCCCAGCTGGCGGTTTGCTGGGTGATGTAACCAGGGCTTGCAGTGAATCGGCCGAGCGTTAGCCAGCGGGAGCAGCTGGCCACTTTAGCGGTGCGGCGAGCCTACCCCGCTCTGTTCTGTGTGTGTGTCCTCTAGCAAAGCAAAAATATTTCAATTTAAATTTAACGCTTTTTTTTTAAATTTACAAGTGAACAAAAAGGCCCCAAAAACAGTTCTTTAAATGTTGAGATTTTCTTTTTTTTTTTTGTACGCCAACCCAACCCGGCAGGTTGCTGTGGCTGTGGCATTCAATATCGCCACCGGCTTAACTCGAAACCAATCCGAACAACCGACCCCGGCTAACGTTTCCCACCGCTGCGTACGGCGGGCCGCGTGCGCCATTCACCATCTGCACCGAAAGCCCGGGCATGCGGAACTGGTCGGTGTACTTTCGATTTCAGTTTGAAGGTCTCACGCTCTCGGTGGCTCTGTGTGTGAGTGGTTTTTTTTTTCTTCATTTTCTTCTCGTTACAGGCACGCCTTCGCTCCAGTTTCCAGCGACGGTGGCGACGGTGGTGCGGTTCGCTGTTTGATAATGTGATCGTGTGGGTTTGATGCACTGTATAATTCAGATTCTCCCGTTCCTTCGGATGGGTGTGATCGCTAATGGGAAAGAGGGGGGATGAGGGTGAATAACTGGACTTTGATAAAGAATGTACAATGGCTTAATTAAGTAATAATTCCATTCCAATTCAGTGCAAATCCTATGTAGTTTAAAAATATGGAAAAAAAATAATTATTCTTACTTCAGTTTTAGTTTGCATGCTGCACCAGTTGAAAGAAATTGAAAGCTTGTCGGTGCCATATATAAATCAAATATTGGAAGCACAACCGTATTTTCTATCCCCAACTGACAAATCTATGTAGGGTAAATGTACCTATAGTGGTGGCAGTACCATTGTGATGGTATTGCACTAAAATGCGGTCCATACGGCAAATTAAAAGTAATTAAGTTATTTATGTTAGTGCGAAATGTTCTTTAGCCTTTTAAAAAGGGTTTAAAAGATAAATGGGGCCATCCCGTTACATAGTGACCGAAAAATATATTATTTTGTGAAATGAGTCAACATTTTTCCAAAATCCTTAGGATTTCATAACGAAACTCATATTTCTGTCAACGTTCTAAATGACCACATAACCACGCAATTACTAGTTTTTCAACATGGCTGTTATGAAATGTTATTGTTTTACTAAAATTATTTGCCTGTTGACCATATTAATGTATTTTTGAGTGTTTTTTACAATAGTGACATTATAGGTACATAAAACAGACATGTTCCTCTAGTGGTCTTAGTTGTAAAATCAATAAAAAAAGGTCATTTTAATTTTTTTCGCGGATATTTTTGACATGTCGCACTGTTTTCACTAAATAAGCCACATAAATGTGTTTTATGTAGGTAATTTACCAAAAAAAAAGGTCGAAATTCGCTTTTATGGGTGAATGAAAAAATGACTTCAAATCAAGCACACTCCAATTTTTTTCCAAAGCTTTTCATCAACCAAACTCATACATTTTTTACAATCAAATTACGAAAGAAATCAATCTAATCTAATGGCAGTAATCCTTGCTATTCCTACACGAAAACAGCTTCAAAACTAAGTTACATTGATATTATGCACTGTTTTGAAGCATCTTTGTTTATCACCACTATAGGAACACAATACGACGACTATAGGAACCATACCATTATAGGTACAACGAAGCAGTCACAAAAATATGCATTTTTTCATAAATATGGTGTGTTTCATGGTAAACATGGTTGTGATTGCGAAGATAAAACATATTCCAACTGTTATGTGTTAAAATATACAGAAATTGTCCTACCTGACACTTTATATCCAATAAAACACATTTGTACCACTGGAAATTGCACCACTATTGGAAAATTAACCTTATTCCTCCAAATTTCCAGTTTGCCATTTATTCTTTGATTTAGTCGAAATACTCAACATCTCTCTCTCTCTCTCTCTCTCTCTCTCTCTCTCTCTCTCTCTCTCTCTCTCTCTCTCTCTCTCTCCCTCCCTCTCTCTCTCTCTCCCTCTCTCTGTCTCTCTTATAGCTTTCTAGGTAAAATACACAAACACACAAAAAAACAAAAATTCGTTATATTTTGACAACCTTATCAATCTCACCTTTACAAGCCACAATAAGGTTATGACACCTATAGCACCTTTTCTCGAAACTGTCATGGCCAGTGCTGCAAAATGTCATGAGCATCACGAGCTGTTCTCCAACGAAACCAATGCACATATGCGTGGTAGCTTGATGCTTATTACTGATAGTCAATGAAAGTGCGTCATGACATGCCGAAAACGACATATGAGTGCTTGAGTCCGGCGCAAGCATAATCATAATCATCTTTTTTCTGGCTGTGAACAGTGCTGCCAAATGCCACGTACACAACTGTTATGATCAGAGAGTGAGACTCATAAAATTGGTGGACCAATCACATGCTTGATGACATTTTTTTAACACCTAATTCTTGACCCCTCATGACCAAATATGACATTTTCTGTCGGTGATAATCACGACCTTCTTGGAATATGTTTGGCATGTGGTCCCAAGCAGCTTTGATCATCACAGTAGAGCTCGTGACGTTGTCATGATTTTTTTAGTCGGTATTAGTCATGACTATGTCAGTGATATTTTGCACAGTAAAAAAAGTCATGATGTAGTGGCTGACTAGGCGGATTGAGCGTTGGTCATAAAAATGTCACGAAACATGCATTGGTCACACCAACCGTTTTGAGTATCACCTCTGATTATCACAATTGAGTACGTGATGCTGACATCGATATTGTTGCAGTCAGATTTTTTTATGACATTGACAGTGATATTTTGCAGCACTGGTCATGACTATGAACATATTGCCGTTATCTTAGTCTAATATCTAATAAAGACGATTGTTAGAGACGCCTCAAGTTTCGTTGAATAGTTTGCTTTGTTAATTCTCTAGTTTTTCAAAGACGCACTAGTTTTACAAAACTGTTCAGCCGATGTATTATAGTTCTTGGTTTATTATTTTCTTTGGAGGATCTTTGCAATCAGAGCATCAGATTTTTTTTCCAAACCTGCCCTGAAGTGTACCGGTTCTAAAATGTATCTGTGCTTCCTGTGCATGTTGTAATTCCCACACTATTTACTGTAAATAAATGTAATGATCTGTTTCTTGTGTACTTACTAGTAATTAATGTGCTTTGATTGTATTCATGGAAAGCTGTTAGACAACTGCTCAACTTCTAGAGCGATTGTACAAGCCCCATTGACCAGTGACCAGAAAGGTTGTCATCGTTTTAAAATACCGTAACCAAATCCTGTCCGGCCCAATCATCCAACATACAGTACTTAACGAAAAAGTGTTTAGGAAACAGTTCACATCTTTGGAAAATCCATTACAACCATCCACTTCACACTAGTCTGTTCCTACTTAAGATATACATGTGAGTGGTACATCAAGATATTAAACTGAGCTGTATTGAACGTCGATGTCGTGATACTTTTGTCGAGTAATCACCGAAAAGGTTTGTACACAGTTGATGCAATCTTTTATGCTTAGTTTCGAAACCATGCTGCATTAAGCTCGCGCAAGGTCAAACAAGATTACCGGAGTGTTTTTTTTTTATAATTAAACACAAACCAACCAAGAACCGGTCAAGCACCTGTCACCTCCTTAAAAGGATCCGCTGCCCGCCCCTGATTAGCGGCAACCAAGTGTTACGGAACTCGTTCCGTTCGCCTCCTAACCGTTAAAACCGGCCCGCTGGGAGAAAGGTAACCCATTTCTCACTCGCCTTGACTCATTTCCGCGACCGGGCAGGCTTATTATTTCACCCTCCCACCCGCTGGACCACTGGGGTTTTTTTTTTCTTCTTCAGTTGGCTTGCTTTGCTTTCACCGCTACGGGTCCGATTTTGTTATGCCTATACCTTTTCTGCCACACCCCAGACCAACCGGGTAACCGGGGTGACTGGGGCCGGTGACCTTGGAAAGGGAAACACGGACATGATTGGCCTTGCCGTTTTCAGCACTCCCCCCAAAATTTTACACCTCCCTAAAAGGCTCCCGAAAAGAAGAAGCAGAAGAAGAAGAAGAAGAAAACCCCCAGCACAAGGTGACGGGCGTTCGATACGCGAGATTGCTGTACGGCGTGCAAACAAATACCATCGTCCACAGCGCCTTTTCCTTTCTTTTTTTCTGGAGCTTTCTTCTCTCGCTCTTTTTGGTTTTCTTTCCGTTTTCCTTTTTTTTTTGGTTCGCATCTGCACACAGCACTTACCTTGCCGCAGCACGAACGCGCACGAACGTTATGCAATACGCTTCCAGCCGCTCCTCTTATTAAGGCGAAATGGAAAATTCTTTTCACTTTGCAGATGCCACCTCCACCGCCCGCAGCCATGACAGATGAATTAATGGACGTAAGGGCGAACGTGGGCACGTGTGCCTGTGTGTCTTGCGAGAGGATGTTATTTTTTTCACTCTCTTTCTTATTAAAGCCTTTTGTTTTAAAGCAACACGTTCGCATAAAAACCGTTTTGCACCGGTCCGGGCCACAGCCGGTGAGCTTTAATCTTGCCTCAGTGCGCTGTGTGCGCTGTGTGCGTGTGTGTGTGTGTGTGGTGAGAAGGATAGACAGTGCTTTCCCCCGCATCCCGTCTCGGTTTTGTTATGTTTCAAAGCAGTTGTTTGATGGTGCTCTTATTTTCGCACACGACCGTTCGGTGTTTTGGTTGGATCGCTTGCCAACCCTATGCTGGTGCTCATTTCCCTTTTTTTCTTTCACTGTAATAGTCCTTTTACAAACACACACACCCACCCACGCACGTACTTACTTTTTCAAAATAAAAAAAGGGGTGGTCGGGAAGGGTGGTCCTTTTTGCTATAAATTCCGGCTTATCGAAATTACATTTGTTACGCCTTACAATGGGAGGATGGGCCCCGCTCAGTAAACAAGATTCGGCTCGCTTTGCATGTATTTTGTGTTATTATTTTCGTTTTTGTTATTATTATTTTTTTTTCATTGCATCCCGTTTTTCGGTTGCTTTCTTTGCCTGCCTCCATCAGTGTATTTTCGTATGAGCTCCTGCCCTGTCTGCCTGCGTAATTCTGTGAAAATTTTGCAAAAGCTACACCCCTTCTTCCCCCCTTTTTTTGCTATTGCTGTCGGTGTACGACGCTCGGTGCAAAAATAAATAGATCGCATCCTTCTTCCCGGGCGCTGGGGGCTTTTCTATGCGGGGGCTTCCACTTTTGCCTTTTTTTGCATGTTCTACTGTGCGGTAAAATGGAGCCGCCGCTGCTGCTGCTGCTGCTGCTGCTGGAGAAGCTGTAAAGAGATTCAAAGCTCGGGAAGCCTTTCGATTGTTTACCGTTCACGGTTCACGAATCATTCGTTCGCAGCGGCAAGGGCAGGAAAGCAGAGCGCACCGAGAGGTATGGGAGCGTCATAATTTATATCTACAGCAAAGGAAGGGCGAATGGAGAGAAAGAAAAAAAAATCACACACATACAGAGCGCTCGAATGAAACGTACAGGGCCGATGTGTACTTACCGCACGGTACGAACTGGTACGAAAGTCTATATTTACACTCGACCAAGCTTGTTTCACAACCGGCAGTGCGTGCACAAGGGCGGAGCAGCAGAAAAGCTATCTCTTCATCGGCTTCTACCGGCCAGCCCGAACGGTTGCGCGCGAGCGAGTCACCGAGGCAACCGAGTGCGCTCGGAAGACGAGAATAATGTCAACTGGGTTTTGCGTCGCGCGTCCCTGCCTACAAACGCGTCCCTTCCCACACAACGGGCAACGAAACTGGACAAATGTCAGCCGGCACGAGCTCCGGTGGTGTTTGCTTGCACCTCGCCCCAAAAGCGCTTTCCCATCCGCCTAAATGTCACTTTACAATACTTTTGAAGGCCACCCAGAGCAGAACCAAAAAAACAACAACACAAACAAAAACAAAAGCACGAACCAACGAAACAGGCGAAACTCGAGCAAAAACCCCGGAGTACGTATTTATTTCCCATTCTTCCCATTCTGCCAGTTGCTAAGTGGATTGCGAAGGCTGCGGAGAAGGACCCGAATTTTGGTCAATCTGAGTGAGTTCCGGTACAGGAGGCTGAAGTGAGGGCTTAAAACAACAGAGCGAGCTGTGGGGCGAACCGTCGAACATGCACTAATCGTGCGGCAAAAGATGGCGGATTAAATTTCGCTCCACAAACAGAGCCAGGGGAGCGTGCGAGACAATCGTACAACCAAGACAATAAGGAACAGACACCTTCCGCAGCCCAAGCACTCGGACACCCGGTGCCCCTTTCCTACTGGGACGTGCTCAAGCGAGATAGAGAGAGAGAGAGGGAAAGGGAGAGTGACAGACAGCGAAATGTGCTTGCTCAATTGGCACGCTTCACGGATTTGCCACGCCATAACCGATAACGACACAATTTGACTTGTTGATATCCTGGGGACGAGGCGTTTTATTTGACCCCCTTTTTGGTCAGTGGCACGGAACGGAACAGGGCGAGCAACGGTGGGCAGCACAGCAGCATGCAAAAATGGCAAAAGTACTGAAACGGAGCGCCCGACTGCCTGTCAACTGCTTGGCACGGAGGTGCACAATAATTGCATAACGCCAGGCGCAGAACGTTGCTGGTCTTTTGTGTGCAGCTTTAGAGGAAGGTGGCCGGGCTGCTCAAGAGCCACTGTTAAGCCGTTGAAAAGAGCCGTTTTTGAACAAGGCTAGTTTATTGTTGTTTTTTTTTCTTGTTTTGATTTATTTTTGATTTTTTTTATTTTCCCTCATTTCCCTTTTTTTCCCCCTATCCTTCCTTTCCATTCAGGCTAATATCGCTGCACTTGACCGGTTCCGGACGGCGGCGACACAGTACACAAAATTGCTCTGCTAACGGACCGTCATGACTTCATTACCAGCATTCTGTTTGTTTGTGTTTGTGCGTGATGCAGGAAGGTAGTACTTAAAGTAGGGGAATGCGGGGCAAAATGGGCACCCTCTAGTTAAGCATTATTTGACTACAAAGATACTTTTCAATGCTAAAAAAATCATTAGAGTGTTCTATGGACACCATGTAAGTTTCATAACCCTTACATAACAAATAACCAAGAAAAATGCAAAATAAGGTTTAGTAGCATATTGATGTAATTTTTGCCACTTCGAAAATAAGCTTAAACCAGTGTCACAGGGATGCGTTGAAGTTTTTCATGATATGTTTTTAAAGATATGATATTTCTATACAGTTTGTCTGAAGAAAGCAAGCCGATTGAATGCGTATGTTTACTTAAATAACAAAAAATACAAAAATGCTTCACGTGAGGCAAAATAGACAATTATGCTTGGGGCAAAATGGGCAGATGCTTTTGACATACGGCGCTTGGTGAGGCTATGGTGTTGTATTTGTCGCCTCAATAATGATAACAGGCACAGCTTTAAAAGATTCGATTTTGTAGATTAAAACGTGTAAAACTGTTTTAATTTTGGTAACATAGTTTTGGAAGAATTTTAAGAGCTTTCCTGACCAGCAAAACAAAAGATAGAACGAAAATACATTTCACGAAACGGTGCACAAAAGCATAGACCATGACCTAAGCGCAGTTGTTGTGGCCCATATTGCCCCAGTGTTTTGACGTTTCACAGTTTGTTTACATATGCCCATTTTACACCACGTGTCAAAATAGCGGCTCGTAAAACGTCAACTTTTATTTTACACTGTTTTCATGATTTAAAGTTGTGTTCATGCTATTTGGCAATTTTAATCCATAGATAAAGGGTGGAGGCATACAATAATGAAACAAAAATTGTGTTTTGTGGCATATTCAAAGGAATATTCAGTAAACTGCTTAACATGGTCATTTTGCCCCACTTTCCCTTACTTTCCCACAGCCTTCAGCCCGCCAATCAGAACCGTTCTCCTCGCCTTGTGGAGCATTCAATAAATTGAGGATAAAGCTGTAAAATCTGCTCCAACCTGTGGGTGCGTGTTGTGGGAGTGCGCCCAGGTTGAACTGTTGACACATGCCATTACCGCCGCCACTTCTACCACTGCTGCGGTGCGTCCAATACACGCTTAATTGAGGGAAGGGGGCTGGTCGTGAAGAGGACATCTTGAGCGCACTGTCCCAACCGTTCTGCAATGGGAAGCCTGCTCCAGAACGGTATGCGGTTGATAAATTAATTACCCGACGCCAATGTGCTCGCGAACTGGGTGGAACCACCCGGTACCACTCTCCCCCGCCGTGTGCCAAGCGCGAGAATGTTGCAATGAATTAATTATAGCAAATGCGCGACCATTCGCTTGCGCCCCTGTGCTTTACAAAACGATAGGTTCCGTGCCGTGTGTAAGTGTGTGGGCGTGTGTGGGGGTTCGTTGCTTGCTGCTGCCGTCGCCACAAAACTGTCACCGAGCCCGGAGCGGTGCCAACAGTCGCACGCATGTGGTGGAATTTGTGGGAAAAGCTTTGTTTGGAGGTGTTTACTATTTGTCCAACGCGCTGGTACGCCCGGCAGCCGATATTGATTCGTTGCTTTACTTCCCTTTTCTTTCTCTCCTTCCGGGGACTAATTTTGAGAACTAGCACAACCTACAAAAAGGGCCCTCTTTCCCAAGGTACCGAGAAGCATCGTCCTTTCTTCTTCTTTTTTTTTCGGCGCTCCCATATTTCACCCGAAGCTCAGCTACGAAGGAAAATGAAGGCGTAGGACGCACACCTGGTGCAAACTCCACCATTCCGAGGCTCGAAGATTTATCGGTCCCGGGTGGCAATCGATTACCAATAGATGTTGAGGTTTTGCGCCTCCCCAAGCTCCGAAACCTCACATCTCAGAGGTTGAAGCTGCCAACAGGGCGGAGGAAAACCCCCGTCTATACAATCATATTGCAAACACCTGTCGGACACGCGTTTTTCGATTTGGAAATAGAGGCTCTTCTCTACCGCTTTTATTGCGCCTTCTGTGCCCTGGCCGTCCATTCATCTCTGCGGCCTTCTTTCCCTTCCTTTCCCACCCGATAGTTCGGAGTTGGTCACTGCAGCGGACGCGCAGAACCAAAACAAAACCATACCAATGAACGGTGACCGTTGGAGTGTGTTATGGTCCGACTTCCTGTGCTGTTTTTGGGGGAGAGGTTGGAGAAGAGTATTCACATGGAAGACGTCACCGTGCCTATGACTTAGGATGTATTAGAGAGGTTGTTGCTTTTTTGTTGTTGTGGTTGTGGTTTTCTCTCAGTGAGAGTTGCCATGTTGGACGGTCTGTTTGGATTTGGATTTGGATTGCCTGTGCCGGGGTCTCAGGTCCGCCCGTCGCCTTATCTGCCGGTGTAGCTCAGCGAGTACGAGCCCGTGTTGATGTCGACCTTCGCGTTCGGGTGCCAGATGTCGGCCCGGTGCTGCGGCACCGCCGGCTGCTGATAGTACTGCTGCTGCTGCTGCTGATGGTGCTGGGGCTGGGGCTGGAACCGGTGCTGCGGCTGGTAGCTGGTGGCCGGCTGCTCCGGCTGCGACGCCGCGTCGCGGTAGTACTGCTGCGGGGCCGGACTGTACGCTACCGGGGCGGGGCGCGGCGCATTGTACGGCGCCGGTTTCGAGTTGTAGCGCGAGTCCTTGTAGTAGATGCTCGGGTCCTCCCGGTACTGGCCGTCGTCTTCCTCGTTCGGACCGAGCGGCGGATAGTTGCTGTTGCTTAGCGTCGGCGGTGGCACGTTAATGTCCGTACCTGGAATTGCAAAGTTTTGGGGGGAGGAAGTTTTGATATAATTTCGCGGGAAAAACGCACACCTAGAGCACACTTACCCTGGGGCTCGAAACCGCGATTGCTCGCACCGTACTCGATCTCGCGCAGCTTGCCACCGTCGTCCACGTAGCCGTACTTGCCCTGCACCTCGCCGTTCGGGTACTTGGTCTCGATCTTGAACGTACCGTCCGCCGCCTCGTAGCCGTAGCTGTAGCTGCCGTCCTCGTTGTGTCGGTTGATCTGCTTCAGGATCGGCACCGGCGTGGTGTAGTCTCTCTGGGCCGCAATAATCGTCACTATCGCGGAGAGTAGTAACTGTCACGTGCAGAATAGAAGAAGTCACAAAAAAACATGCATATTACTAAACATTGCCTTTTCGGTGACTCCTCTTCGCCAGAACCTTGCGCACATGTTCCGAAAACAAAAAGCCGGCCTGCCACAGATTCCTGCCAGTTTCGGAGTGGAATGCAACTATAAAATTCCACATTTCACATTCCTGGAAAGCTCCCCCCGCTGGATCCTTCCAATATCCGAAACGAGACACTGCAAGACACACAAGTGGTATTGGATATTGCGAGTGGGCCCGGCTCGGCGCTAGAATATTTTTGCGAGCCAACATGTTGACACATCTTCCCGCAAAACCAGGCTAGTGCCTGCGGGTGCCGACCCCCGCTTATTTACATACGAAGTGAAGAGTGAACCCCCGGTCCGTAGCCCGGTGATCAGCCGGCCGGTCCCGATCAGAAAATACTTTCCTACCACCAAAAAAAAAAAAAAAAAAATCTTATTCGACCCGACGACAGCAATCTCATATCGAAGCGACCTGTGCCGGTGGCATTATTTTTACACAGAGCAACCAACAACAAGCAATAAAAAAAAACGAGGACACACGCCTGCCAGAGGGTTAGGTAACCGTGCCTTCGTTCGCAGAACGCTGGGGCTGAAGTCTCGCTGCTGAAGCACACGCAGAACCGTTCTTGCGTAATAGGCGCGAGTGGAGTGGGCGGCCACTGAAATTGGCTTTTCACTTGTGATCCTTTCTGCTGGGGAAGTCATCTGGTTAGGTATATTTATATACACTTTTTTGTGTTACGGAGACTGGGAGGTTTTTCGTGCATGCTCCTTCACCCGATGGGGCACATGCTGTAAGGAAATAGTTAGTACTAGTGGTGTACGCTCTGCAACGCATCCACAACTCCGATCCTACTCCGGAACAATCGGAACCACTAGTGCCGTCCGGAGCCGGAGTCATCCCGAGTCGTCTGGACTCATCTGGAAACGTCCGGAGTCATCTGGAGTCATCCGGAGTTGGAGTCGTCCGGAGTCATCCGGAGGCCTCCGGAAGCGTCCAGAGTCGTTTTAGGTTGTCCGAGGTCATCCAAGGTCATCTGGAATCCTTGGGAGTTATCCAAAGTCGTCGGGAGTTATTCGGATTCGGAGTCAACAGGAGTCGTCCAGAACTGGAGTCGTCCGGAGTCGTCTGGACTCATCTGGAAACGTCCGGAGTCATCTGGAGTTATCCGGAGTTGGAGTCGTCCGGAGTCATCCGGAGGCCTCCGGAAGCGTCCAGAGTCGTTTTAGGTTGTCCGAGGTCATCCAAGGTCATCTGGAGTCCTTTGGAGTTATCCAAAGTCGTCCGGAGTCATTCGGATTCGGAGTCAACAGGAGTCGTCCAGAACAGGAGTCGTCCGGAGTCGTCTGGATTCATCTGGAAACGTCCGGAGTCATCTGGAGTTATTTGGAGTTGGAGTCGTCCGGAGTCATCTGGAGGTTTCCAGAAACGTCCAGAGTCGTGTTAAGTTGTGCGAGGTCATCCAGAGTCATCTGGAGTCCTCCGGAGTTATCCAGAGTCGTCCGGAGTCATCCGGAGTCGGAGTCAGCAGTAGTCGCCCAAAGCTGGAGTCGTCCGGAGTCGGCTGGAGTCACGCGGAATCGCCATTCCAATCAGCTCCAGACGACCCCAAATGGCCTCGGATAATGCTGGGCCGACTTACCTTCCGGAATCGATTCCAAATTTGTTTGTCGAATCGGAGCCGAGTACGTTATTTTTCTTTACCAGAAACACTCTCGTTCCCACTCACTCCGGGGACGGTTCTTAGGTCCTAAAGCGCACACCGAAAGGTGCTTGTGAACCGGAATTGGCATTTAATTGAAAAATGTTAATTCTCGTAGATTAGCATGAAAATGTCGGCACCGAAAACCCAAAGCTTCACGGCCTTCCTCTTCCTTCGTCACATCGGGAAGGTTTTTTTCTGTTATGACGCCCGTAAACAGGCGCACGCCACCTGGATGGAAAATTAAAGGTAATTCCGCTTTCTACAAGCAAGAGATTCCGCGGGCCAAGCAAGGGAGGCAGGTGTACGGAAAGGAGGCTAGAACTCTTATTAGAAGCACTTGCACGTAAAACCATCCTTCCGAGAAGCTTCGCCACTCAGCGATGGGATCGAGAGTTTTTGTCCCTTTTTCTTCTGCTGCTGCTGACGGTGACGCGGAGTTCAGCGACCGTCAGCGGTGAAATGCCATAATAGCTTAAACGTGCTAAAATTTTGTCAATTTACGCTCCTAATGATTTTAGTCCAACCCCTCCCCACCCAGAGCGCTGCGGTGTAAAAGCTTCCGCACGGATTGCTTCCAGTCTACTCACGGATCAATGGGGATTACCTGACTTGCCGTAACGCCTTCCTGGGTTGGCTTTTTCACACTCCCATGAAGAAAGTTGGCAATATCTTCAAGACATTTCCTGAGCCCCCTTATGAGATGGGTCGCCGGAACAATGCAGCTCCTTAACGAGGCATTATTCTGGATTCCAGAGAGCTTCTGAACTACCGCCTCCCACAGGAGGACTGGCGCGTGAGGATAAAGGGCTGATTCAGGAATTCACTCATACTCTCTCTCTCTCTCTCTCTCTCGTTTGGCTGTCCGTAGTCCAAAACCAAAACCTGCTCAGGCAGAGGACTTCATCGCTCGCTTTTACAAAACTGTTGACTTCTGAGACTGGTTGAAGCGTTGAGGCATTTCCCTTTCCCAAAACCAGTAAAACAGCAACCACCGCAATTTAAGGGCCGATGGTGAGATACGGTCGCTCGCTTCATCGAACACGCCACCGGCGGGTGCAACGGATGAGCAATTTTTCGGTCCAACGAAAACAAAAAAAATACATATATATATCTCGGACATCATCCAAACCCCGGGCGGCCTCCCTGGGTCCTATGGTAAATGAGTTGTGTAATAAAGCAGCAGCAACAGCAGCACCGAAAAACAAAACCAGAGAAGCAACAACAAAAAAAAAACTGCACCATTGAGCAAAACCCCATTAGGATGTATAATACATCTTGTCAGGGCGCATGCCCTCACACACAACTACACAGTCGCTGTTACAGGGGCGCGTAGGCGCGTGGGCTGCAGGGGCACTTCCTTGTTTTGTCGCTCGCTCGAGCTAGAGGTGTCGACCGGGCCGACGGGGTCGTGTGCGCGTGGCCCGCTGTATAGAGATATTGCCTGCACGCCGTCACCCAAGCTAATGAATAAATAAATAAATTATGAGCGTGCGCCGCTCCACCAGTCCCAAGATCATCGCGCCAGATTGTCTATAAATCATATGTGTGTTTGTGTGTCTCTTTCTCTCTTCGCCTTTCCCCACCTTTCACACTCTCCCTTATGGGTGAAGTTGCGACTGTTACCCATCCGGCTGCGGATAATTACGCGCCGATGACGGCTAAAACTAAACCCAATGCGTGTGTGAGTGTGTGCTTCTCTCTCCAAAATTATATCCCAACGCCGACGCACCACCAACGCCACGACCGACCTTGAGGATTCCTGATTGCTTGGTGAACGGTGAAAGACGGCGTTCAATCTGAAGATATTAACCTTTTGCCCGAACTTCGGTCCCATTACGTGAGTGCGTTACGATTTGGGATAGGTCCTGCCGCTCTTTTTTGCGGTTTGTTTGTTTGTTGAAAAGTCATTTCCTGTCCCCACATTCACGGCGCTGCTCCATGTAGGCAAGTGTTACCCGAAACTCTTCGGCAGGAACTGAAGCTTAATTGCCGACCAACACCAACATTCTGTCCTAAATGTGTGTGTGTGGATGTTTTTTCTTCCTTTTTCCACCATCTGATGAGCCTGGGTGTGCATCAAAATGTCATTAGCAAACCCATGCCGAAACACCGGACAAAGCCCCCAAGACTAACCACCAGCCCAAGCTGGACTGCGGGTTGCAGGCTGGATTCCCTGGGAAGCGAGTTTTGTGCCGCACGGAAAGCAGTACTACAGTTACAATGTCCATATTCGTCTTCGGACGCATCTTCTTGGTACAAATCTCGGGAAAGTTATCGCTCTGGGACGAAGTTCGATAATGATCCGAGCAAGAGGGGAGCTCCGAAGAACCGAAACCGCCAGTAATGACAGAATGCGGTAATGCGAGTCTGGCTGTCTCTGATGGGAATGGGATGGTAAAACCAGAACAGAAGGAAAGCATTGCCTTGTTGAATGCTCTGAAAGCTAGCTTGAGGTTGGTGAGAAATTCGATCCGGTTTTTTCTTTGCTGTTTTCTGTCTTCTGCTTCGCTGCGCGGGGATCGAATTTAACCCAGAACTCCTACTGACTTGAGCGCTTGGACACTTGGTACACAGTGGCGCACTGATTGATTCTACACACACACGCACACACACACAAACACGAGAACCTTGGAACAACTCTAGGTGGATTCACACTGCAGCAACCCCTTCGGTAGCTTCGGAGCAAACACGGAGATCCACTTACCAGAGACTTCATTTTTGGTTGATTGTCTGGTGAGCCTTTTGTTGAGTTGAGCGAGGGACCCTCCGCTTAAGCTGCGCTTGGCTGTGGTGGTTGGCGCTGGTGGTTCGTGCGACTACCCAGTGCCGGTGGGTCGAAGAGCTTGCTGTTGGCTGTTGCTGCGTCGATGACCTGGAGCCCGGGCACGTTTTGCACAAGGTCACGCAGCGATACCGGAGGAAGATGAAGGTGAATAAAGAGGTAGTATCAGAGAAGCTGGATGAATCGAACGCACACTAAACACACGCACACAAACAAACACACACACACACATACAGAACACACAAATATACACTGATTAAAGCGACAAAAAAGCCACGCCGTGGCGTCGGCGCCGTACCTTCACCGCAGCACTAAGGCGAGTACCCTGTACGGATGTCGCGGACCAAAACTCAAGCTGCAAAATTGGACTGATCCCTGCGCGGTTGGTTTCCTCTCTAGACGTGTGCGGTCCGCTCAGATCGCAACCGCTGCTCGCAAAGGTTTGTTTGTAAACAGATCGTACGCAAATACGACCCGTGCGCTTATATATAGACAGTGGCCCGTTCCGCCGGCCACACACACAAACACACACTCGCACACCTGTTTCACTCGCACCAAACCCCCCCCCCTCTCCTTCCCTTGGGCACAGTGGTACTCTTTTCGCGTGCGTGTATGCCTCGCACAGCCCCAGTGTGTGGTGTTGGTTGGAGCGAAAACGAGTCGTGCAGAGTTGCCCTGGTCCACTGTCCCTGTCGCACACCTGCTACTCGCTCTGCCCCGCTCTGCCAACAAAGGCACAGGCATCGGAAGGGAAGGGGTAGTAGGAGGGAGGAGGAGGGGAAGCTAGTTAGTCGCTTGGGCTTGGGACCCCTTTTCATGCAACTCAACACCTTACCGACTCTGTTTTTTTTTTCGTATAGTGCTTGTAGTCCTTTCTCTTCTTGCACGCAGCGTGCGCCTGATATCGGACGGCCGTTACGTTTTGTGTCTCTCTCAGTATGTGTATGTGTGTGTGTATGTGTAGTGTGTGGACTCAGCCAAGCCGCTCCTTTCGACCGTAGACGGAAGTAAGTGCAGTTCTTGCCAATTGGAATCCGTTCGCGTCGGCGGTAGCAATTACTGGGGCAGCGTGCACGCGCGCTCCATCTCGCAACCTGCCCGCAGAAGCGCAGCGCTCCGGTTGGCTGCGCCAAAAAATCGGCTCCAAAACGCAGCCGGCGCATCACTACATGACAGCTAGCTCGAAGGCGATCTAATCAGCCGTGACCGGTCTGGCGATGACTGCCGTCCGCCGGGCAGGGCCGTCATCGGACGAAGGCTTTCGTCGACCGGCCCAATCGCTCAACTTTTCCATTGCATTTCACAGATTGCAGAGACCTTTTTCTCTTGCCCAAGAATGCGAGGCAAGGGTGTGAAGTTGTCGGAGCGGAACATTGCAGAATTAATGGGGTCCGCGCGGTTGCTTCGTCACATTCTGCCTCACGGTGAGCCATCCAGCTGGAGATGTAATGTCGTCGGTATTTCCCAAACTTTGATTCCCGTTCGGCGCTGCCAGCATCTTCACTCGCGGCCTCTGCACGGTGCAGCGTACTGCAGCCAAGCGTCGGCGACATTAGCGACAGGTTTGACCCGGCCACGGACAATTACTTTACACCCAGGTCGAAGCGGACGAATGTTTGATTGATGATCGTCCGACACTCGGGCTTGCGGTATAATCAGGCCTGCCCAGTTGCCAACTGCCAACTGGACATCAAGATGATTGAAGGCCTCTCATCGCAAGGATTCATTCATTCACTTCTCGAGCAGCAGCAACATTGCCCTACATCGCGCAAGGCATTCTGTTTCCGGCGGGCGCCACTATTTGCGCTGCCATACCAATAACGAGCGTCATCGGCATTCGCGCGCGCTTGTGTGTGTTGGAGGTTGCATTCCGAGTGGTTCCACTTTAGAAGGGTCGCCATGGTCCTAGAACGTTCTAAAAAGCTACAGCGGACGGCACACCGTTCTGGAGCGTTTGCTGCTGTTGCCTGGCATGTTACCTAGACCGTGACCACACCCTTAACTACTAACTCACAGCTCGCTTGTGGTAGTACCACTCCACCACCACCGTCGACGGCTTTCGTGGCTGGTACGGGCGGATTCGAACGTTCCGCAATCACATTCTTCCGCCTCGCACGGCCGGGCCAGCTGCAGCTGGCTGCAGTTTGACTCCCCCCTCCGACACTATGGCCTGAACATCGATGCATAATCAACAAGGCACAAGGTACAACCCGACACACACCAACACACGTGGACTCGCGTGTTACCGTTTCCGAAACGGCTGCGTAGGCTCGCGTGTTGTCAACACGGCGACAAGGGCTTGTTTGCGCTGCCCTGGCCGGAAGAAAACGCTACCAGCAACGAGGTCACCCAACAACAACAACGACAACAACAGAACAGCTCCCAGATTGTAAACCGCCCAACGCGTCAACAAAGCCCGCATGCCGCAGGACCCTACACGATTAGCGTTCACGATTTGGATATACAGCTTTATCGGTGATGTGGTTTTTGTTCCCCCGGCGACATCGCCCGTAAATACCGAGGAACAATTGTCAATCTTCATTACGCAAACATTGCTTCACTCTTTCGTCGTACTGGTGGGGCGCTACCTCGTCCTGTTAAAGCATTCTCGAGGCAGAACAACAGCAAAAATCGCAAGTTCCCCGATAAACCCTAGCTTGACAATCAAAGCGTTAATTCTAACGATAACTAAACAGTGTCTCTCAATCTCTTTCTTTCTATCTCTCTCCATCCTCCATCGGTTTACGTGCTGTGAAGTGAAAACAGATATGCCGAAGAATTGGCTCAAAAACTTTCGGAACAAAAAACCCGCTGAATTTTGGAGCTTCAACCTTTGCCGGCACCTCCGATTTCCCCACAGAGATCCCGAGACGGATGCACTGGACTTTCTGATTATGCCGAAAAGCCGAGGAAGCTGGAAAAAGGAATTATCCGCTTCGCTTTTCCGCCTGTGTCCGTAACCGATGGGGACACAAAGTTTGACCCCCGGACCTTACCGCGCTTCCGCAGTCGAGCCGTGTCCGTTCTTTAAAAAGTTAACTCTTCGCTTTCCTAATTAGTGAAACGAGGAGCGTGCGTTCGCGGGCCTTGCAGAGCCAGTGGTTTGCTTTCAAAAAGTTCACATTATTGAAAAGAAATCGCAAAAAAGGGACGCGCTTTCCGGAGAAGATTCCTGGGAAGATCTCCGTAACGCAGCAGGAAACACAGCGAGGCCAGTGCGGTGAGTCGGAATCGGACCTTTTTTCCTCCATCTCCGAGTGCGGCAATCGGGCAAATACCGGCAAGCGGCAAGTTCACTCGTCCGGAAATCCGATAAAGCTCACCGGCGACCCGCGTGCCCAACATCCGTCTGGATAGCTCGTAGAGTGCGTTTTGGGAAAACTGTGAGGACCTACCGCACTGGACTTCAGAATCTTGCCGATTGCAGCAGCCGGGTTATGGTGCACGCGTGGAGGCACTGGAACTAGTAGGACATTGGAGACGACAACTAGACACACACACGCACACATAGGCATGTAGGTCAGACCATGTATTGTCGTACCCCGGGTGGAGGTCAAAGGTTTGGTTGGAGACGATTGAATGGCGACTGTGGGAAGAGCAAGTCCTCGAGCAAAACCCCGGACCGGAGCTGGATTCCATTTGCAGCGGCCATTTCTCGACAACGGTCCATTGTTCCACCGTTTTCAATGCATATTATTCAAATGCTATGCATGAGATGTCGGTCGAGTCGTACTGCATCACCACGTGTGTGTGTGTGTGCTGCACCCGTTCCGCCCCAGTGTAAAGAACTGCCGCCACGCTCCGCGGTAGCTCCTGTCCTGATCATTCGTACCCTGTTAAACAAATTGCAAACTATCATCCTGATGTGCCCCAGCTCAGCCCTCATCCCTTGGTCGCGCTAGACCACGTGGTTGAGGTCAACGCCGAACGCCCAAAGGCAATGGCCTCGGACAGCCCCAAAGCCCTGATCTGCCCTTTCCAGATCCTTCCGTTGTATGGTCGGGCTGTAAACATGGAGAAGGTCCCCTTGGAAACGCGCTGGTGTGTGTGTGTGTGTGTGTGTGTGTGTGTGTGTGTGTGTGTGTGTGTGTGTGCGTGCACAGTAGCACAAACGAGATAAGTTGACAGGATTTCGACAGCACCAGAGGTTTGGACAGCATCAGCCAAGCTATCTTCCGTCACACTTATGGTCCTGTGCCACCACCACCACCACCACCAGGAGAGGACGCCACTCCAATAGTGCGCGCGCTCGTTCTTCACTTTCTGACATGATGGCACATCGGAGTGCTTCATCGGTTCACGATTTCCACGGCACAGCATTGCCGATGACAGTGAGAACCGTCCCCTGTTTGCATCCACCTACTCCTCTCCAAAACTTCACCACGCAGCCTAGACGCTCAAACAACCGTCGCAGGATGTGAGTGCGACGGAAGTCACCATTACCACGCGTTTGCCCAAACCGCTTCGGGACAGCACCGGGCGCGACAAGCGTAGAATATAAAGTTGTTGGCCCCCGCCTCGATGGAACAGTGAGTTGTTTGGCAGCAGCACACTGACACACAAACACACACACACACACACACACACACACACACACACACACAACATTCAGCATAAGTCAAACAGCTCAACGCAAACACAGACACACGGGGACAGTGGTAGAACACAGAATCAGCAGTAGCAGCAGCAGCCACGTTCTTGGCACGGGATGTGGAAGGATTACGTGGCGCTATTTATATTATTTTTGTACTCTCGTAATCTCGCTCCATATGCATTAAGGGAGCAGTTTTGTTGATGTTGTTTTTTGCTCTCTCTCTCTCTCTCTCTCTCTCTTTGTTGGAAGTTGGAAAAAGGGGACAATAAAGAGATGAAGGATCGTTGGCATCGCTTTCCATTCCCGCGTTTGGCCCGGGAACGATAAACATGGCTTTAATCCGGGACCACACGGGCTGTTGCCGTTGGCCGCCGGCTTGGCGTAAAAATATTGTCAACAATATAGACTGACAAATAGCAAAAAAACAGAACAAAAATACAGGACATGGAGGGAGAGTGAAAAAAGCGCGAAAATGAAAACAACACAAAAAAAAACACATCATACAAACAAAAGCGCAACGCTCAGCCAACGGAATGGGAAAAATCATGCTACGGCAACTGGAAGCAACATGGGCATGATAGGGTAGTTTGCCCACAATATCCGCTAACAATGTACTGTACACGGTTTGTGTTCTTGTAGGCGCAAAAATGCATTTAAACTACCCAACTACTGAACTTGAACGGATAATCGGGCCACAGTTTTTGGAACAGCTCGAATGGTGTAACTCACCGTAAGTGCTGCATAGTAAGTACTTGCAATATCAATGTGTGGGAAATTGCATTAGTATAATGTCAGCTTCCAATCCGTATCTGCTCATTTTGTCCTCTGATGGGATATTTATATTGACCGGCATCGAAAAACTTGCTGTGCTGTAGGATGTGAAATGTTTGAGAAATGCATCCAATTTCACGAATCTTGTGACGAGCTACAGAAATTAATCTAATATGGCAAAACTGGATGATTTACTTGAAGGAGAATCTCAATTTTGAATTTATGTTTCCATTCATAACATAACATAAACTAAAAATTCACACGGTATTGTAGAATCGATGGCAATCAATAGAACGACAACTTTTTCGGGTGCGTTACGTAGGTATTGCTTTGGTCCCATTTGGGCCCCGTGTTCCTCGTGCTGCTACCGACGAACCGACCAAAAAGCGTGAGCTGACGGGAAGTCCTCCACACTAGTGGTGTGGTCTCTGGAGAGCATCTACGGCTCCGATCGAACGGAATAACTAGTTACGCCCATAGTTGGAATCACCGAGAGTTGGATTCGACTAGAGTCGGAGTCGTCCAGAGTCATCAGAGTTGTCCAGAGTCATCTGGAGTCGTCCGGAAATGGACAAAGTCATCTGGAGTCGAAGTCGCCCAAAGTTGGGGGTCGTATGGAATTGTCTGGCGTCAATCAGAGTCGGCCAGAAGAATTTTATTACCCTTTTTACGCGTGCACTTCTTAAACATTCTAGGAATAATTCCACCTATAGTCGGAATCACCGAGAGTTGGAGTCGACTAGAGTCGGAGTCGTCCAGAATCATCAGAGTTGTCCAGAGTCATCAGAGTCGTCCAGAGTCATCAGAGTCGTCCAGAGTCATCAGGGTCGTCCGGAGTCATCTGGAGTCGTCCGGAAATGGACAAAGTCATCTGGAGTCGAAGTCGCCCAAAGTTGGGGGTCGTATGGAATTGTCTGGCGTCAATCAGAGTCGGCCAGAAGAATTTTATTACCCTTTTTACGCGTGCACTTCTTAAACATTCTAGGAATAATTCCACCTATAGTCGGAATCACCGAGAGTTGAATTCGACCAGAGCCGGAGTCGTCCAGAGTCATCAGAGTTGTCCAGAGTCATCAGAGTCGTCCGGAGTCATCTGGAATCGTCCGGAAGTGGCCAAAGTCATCCGGAGTCGAAGTCGCCCAGAGTTGAGAGTCGTATGGAATTGTCTGGAGTCAGTCAGAGTCGGCTGGAGGCATTTTATTTACTTCTTAAACATTCTAGGAATAGCGGTTTGAGTTGACCAGAGATAGAAGAAGACGGAGTCGGAGCTGGAAATAAAATGCCTGACCAAAAAACCTCCTCTTAACTCCGAATGGCCCCATTCCTGTCCAATTCAAGACTACGTTGAACACCTTCGGATGACTCCGGACGACTCCAAACAACTCCAGATGACTCCGGACGATTCTGGACGGCTCCTGACGATTCCAAACGGCTCCGAATAATGCTGGACGGTGCCGACCTTCGGGAGTCGAATCGGAGTCGGCTCCGGATTTTTGCCAGCTTTACCCATCACTACTCGACACACTGAACCAGAAGCGTTTGGCAGGAAGTGGCGCCCGCTGCGCCTCGGTTAGCATCTTGCTCGCCCGAGTTGACAGACAATTGTTGGCAGTTTCATGAATAAATTTACGACCCTCCGCCCTTAACCCGTTCCCTGCGCGCTAGGGGAAAAGGATCAACAACACCGATGCAAGGTACCGAACCCACACATACACACACCACCGTGGCGCAGGAATTGGTTCGTGGCATCCCCAAAAATTCGCAAAAAAAAATAAAAGAAAAATAAAACACAAAACCAGAAGTGCATCAACTGCAAAACTACGTACCACTACGTTGCAGCACGCTGTGGGTTTGTGTTTAATGAAAATTTATTGCTCGCCATATATTTTTCCCACTGCTGCCGGTCGTTTTTCCCCCACTGTGGTGTGCTGCGTTGCTCGCCCCAGTTTTTTTTTTTTGCCGCCGTTGTTGTTCTCCAGCGCGACACAGCAAATGGTCGCTGCAATCATCCTTTTCCGCGCCAGGTGCGCACACAAAACCGCCACTCGAGCGCTCACCGAGGCCGGGATGGGGCTGGGCGGTGCACACCGCACCACCTGGAAGGATGCCAGCGAAAGAAATGGAGAAAGTGCACGGCGCGGCACTGTGAAGCTGCTCAAAATTTTAACAATGGCAAAGCCCCATGTGCCGAGTGTCCCATCGCGAAGTGTCCTGCATATTTAATTCCCTTTCCCCGTGAACCTTTGGCCATAGAGTGAGAAAGAGAAGGGTATGAGAGGGGGGAGGAGCGCGAGGAAGAGAGCTACGCGTGATGATGATTATCAAACAACGTGCTCCGGATGTAGGACTTGCCGACGCCAGCTCAGGCCCCAACCCCGTTTGCCGTCATTGCGGGTGCGATGCGCTTTGCTGGGGGAAATTTGGAATGCAAAAGTCGGAACGGCAATGCAATGCAGAGCTACCTGCCAATATGCTGCGTATGTGTGGCATGCTGCATGCACGGGACAGTGCCATACCTCGTGATCGGTAAATAAACACCGCCGCAAAACAGCAACGGTCACACTTCATTACTTAGATTTTAGGGCTTTTGGGGCGGCAGCTCAGGGACCAGGTAGCGGGGAGAGGGCAGTTTTATAATTGCTCCGTGCGGCCGTTACCTAATCGATCGAATTACCGATACCCGACCGAGGGGTTCGACTGGATAGAAAGCGACGAATCTGGGGAGGCCCTGGTGCGTGACAGCATCGCTGGTTTTTTTTGATGGATTTTGCGCGGGCATAATGTTTTCGGTTTGTTCGATTTCACTGACACACACAACCACACACGGCTTTTGGGAGGCTTTTTCGGACAACTTTCGATGTTTTCGTTCGAAAACAAAAACGAAAAAAATCGACCAAAGGCATAGAGAGAGCTCAATTTAATTAAGAGTTGCGAAAAAAACGATACCAATTTTTCGCAAATTTGCGCTAGTGTGTTGCTCCAGTTTTTTTTCCCTATTTTACAGAGGTAGAAAAAAAGTATTAGCGCTACAAAAAAGTTTGTGTCATTTTTTTCTCGCCAAGTTCTACTTGATTTCTCATAATATAGAAACAATATACCGAAAGCGGTCGTGGCTTAGTAACAATTTTATACTAACAATGCTCTAGCATACTTGTCGGAAGTTATAGCTGGAGTCGAACGCTTCAGTATGCTACGAAAATTTGAGGATAGGCAACTAAGAGTCAAAGGCTAGATAAAGATCCTGCACAAAAACACGTTAAGTAGACAGTTGATAGTACCTGAGCTAGTCATACTATCGATTAAAAGCAATCAGAATGAATTGGGCCATCTAGAAGCTGAAGCCGACGGACGACGAACGCTGTTTGTTCACTTGTGACCTGTTCTGTTCTGTAAAACAGTTGCCGTGAGCAGCTCTACCAAACATGCTGCATTGCCAAGACATTGATCCTACGGATAACTGTCTATTCTCATCGATGGAGCACAACCTAGCCAGCAGCATCTCTAGCAACGATTAATGCAAGACATTGATTAATGCATAAATAAAGAGCCGTGGTTTTACAACAACCTATCTGAACGTTATCATCAAACTGGGAAGAAGTTGAGTAAAGGATGGAAAAATGTTAAGAACTATTAATAAGTAGCTTCTTTCCAATAAAAAAGAGTCTAATTTCAATTAAAAACACGACAAAATTTGTTGGAGCTCTCAATTGCACAAAACCATGTATGGCTTCACACTCGCAAACGACGCTGTCCACAGTGTAAAACCCAAACCCCCAATCTCCATTACTCCATTACCAAATGTTCCAAAACCAGAGTGCACTCCACCGGAGGTAAGAGGTTGCGGAATCGGAGCGCAGCTGTCCCCCAGCGTCCAGCTGGGACATACGCTCTGGTCCTTAAAGCCAAAAACGTCCAAACCAATAATCATGTATGCAGTTTATGTACATGGAGAGCGCTTTTTCACCCCCTTCCCTCCTCCCCGGTTCCCGACCAATCGATCGAATTATCTTGGGCAGTCACCGCCGCCCGTGTATGGGTGAAATCGGTCGGATAAACGAAGTTATGAGGCTGCCTGTGCAAGCGTTTGAATTTTTTAAAGTAAACGAACAAAACAAACAACAACAACAACAACAGCACACAACATTCAATTGACGATAGCACTGGTTCAGGAGCGGAGGCACCAACGCCGCCCGATTCTGATCGAGCCAGGGGTGCATTGCCTTCTCATTACCGTGCGTCTGAAATTGCGCTGCCGTAACCGGGCGGTGCAAAAACTGGAATGCCGCCTTACGTAAGGCGCTAGATCCAGCGCACTCTGGCGCAATTTAGCTTCAGATGGCGGTTGGTTTTGGGAGCATTTGTAGCACGGTCGGCTAGCTCCTTACCGGGCAAGTCGTGCGGCAGCAACGCGCGGGGAATTGCAACTGTCGGTCTGCAAGACCCGAACGTTCAGGGAATTTGGCGACTTCAGGAAAACGCGTCACATGTGTAGTAGTTGCCCCCTTGGGGTTAGGGTGATACAAAATCCTGGTGTTGAGGCGTTTGAGGTACTGAGCGGAGTAACACCTACACCGGGACCGCTGGTCCCTGCTGATGTTCGGGCAAGATACAG
Source organism: Anopheles merus (assembly GCF_017562075.2). NCBI lineage: Eukaryota > Metazoa > Arthropoda > Insecta > Diptera > Culicidae > Anopheles > Anopheles merus. Next base: position 5,784,500 of record NC_054081.1, on the reverse strand, counting down.
CGCATTATGCAATGAAACAACCAATGTCCAGAATATCCTGAATACGTCCAAGGCACGGCTCTCGGCACTCTGCACTGCTTGCGCAATGCAGCTCAAGGCCGAACTTGCTGATGCGACCAGTCCACACCTGGACGGTGTCTAATTAAAAACGAAACCTCCAAACCCCGCACCAGAAATCAGCAAGATCTTTACAGTCGGCAGGTTCTAGCCAGTCCACCCTAAACGGGCTCTTGCCAAACCAGTCCATCTCAGAAGACACTCCGTGCGCGATAATTGACGTACGCGAGCTCGGTTCCTTTGCCGAGCTGTCGATTAATTATCTCGGTACCTCAACCAGCACCCGCCGCAGTGTTCTGGGAGGGTTAGGAGCCCGCGATACGAAACCGCGTATCGCGCGGTTTGCCAATCGGAAAAGTCAACCCCGGAATCGTACTTGGAATGCAGCAACAGCGGCACAGGGAACCGCTCCGAGCGCTCTCCGGGGGCTCGTATGAAGAATTGGCGGAAAAAACACACACAGCAATCGTGCACCGTACAGCCTCTGGGCAAGGCCGTTCACCATGTGTGTGCAGGCGGTCAGGAAATTAGAGCAAGCGGTACCAATTTGCCTGGTCGCCCTGTTTTTGTTTTGCTGCAGTATATTACGTGTGCATGCAATCCAGGGTGCAGTGTGCAGCCAGAAGCGCGTTAAAAGCAGCCACTTGGCCTTTGTAAAAGTGGGCGAGAAAACGAATGAGAGACAACAAAAAGAAACCCTTCGATTACACAGCGAAAGGCAAAAAATGAGCTCGTAAAAGCTGGTACAACGGTGACAGACGCTGCCGCTGCTGCTGGAAAGCAGTCCAAGAATACCGAAAACAAAACCGAAAACGCAACACCGCCCAACGTGCGGTCTGCGAGAGCGCAAAACTTTCATTCATCGTACTCGGACACCCCTCGAAACAGATGGCCAACAGAGGGAAGAGAGAGAGAGAGAGGGAGAGAGGGCAAACGCGCGCGAAATGCGTGTTTCCCCGACGCGCCCCACACAACCTGTTGACGGATGGCGGCGATCTCGGCACGCACGTGGAATGTGAATGTAGCTCACCTTGCACTCCGCGGGGCGAGGTGCGCTCGGTTGAGCGGGTCGGAGCGGAGCGACGAACACAAAGCAGCCGAAAAACTATAAACGGGTTTCTGATTTTTTTTTTCTTCCTTTTTTGTGTGTTGCTTTGTGCAGCATTTCTTCGGCGCACTAGCGGTATCTTTCGGCGTGAGTGACAGGTGAAGGTCAGGCAGGGAGTACGGTGCAATGATCCGCGCAGTGATCGGATGCGTGCCGTCTTACCGTGCGAACTTCGGACGGATGTCTCTGGGCACTGGAGCCAAACGGGGCCATGCTAGCCTCAAAACTGCACCATTCGGGTGAGAAATATGCTTTTGGTGAAATTCTTCAACCAAGCCTCCCGTCCCTGTGGCTCAGAATCACTCACAGGCTGCACAGCTACGCTCACGTAACGCACGGCCCTAAGGGCCTCGCGTTCAGCGAAAGGCCTGCTCCATATAGGAAGCGATAAGGTGGGGAGGGAGCGACCAGTATGCATTTAATGACCATTCCTCATTGGTACCGCACGCGGTATGCTCGGGCCGAGGCATTCGCGCGAGTTTATGAATTTCTGCCGGGACGACGAGCTGGCAACTAGCTGGCGGAACTATACGTATTTTTTTTTATGGCTGCTCGTGCACTGCCCGCCATAAAAGTTCCGCTGGTTTAACATCAAACATCAATATCTGGCAAAGGATGGGCAATCTGTGGGCTATTACAACTTTACGATAGCCGTTTTATTGCACCGCACAATACGACGCACTGCAATCGTCTACCAGCAAACGATTACGGCTTTTTGTTTTATTTCAAATTAATCAGATCGAATACGCCAACAGTGTATCATTAGGCGCGTGTGCACTACTACTTTGTAGCAAGTGTATTGAAACAGCGAACAGTAATACCGGAGGTTCGTCGCCATATCTGTTGAATTCTATCGCTGTACCACCGCACAACTACCCGACGGCACCGAAACCAACGGCCTTTAATGAGCTCAAGGATATTTGTAGCCACAAACACACATACACAGATACACACACACACACACACACACACACACACACACACACACACACACACACAAACAAACAAAATGGAAACCGCTACACCAGCATGATTAGCCCCCAGCATCCAAGTACGCGCGTGCAAGCGTTTCCTTATTAAAGCCATCGATCAAGAACCACCGCCACAGAACGGCGTAGTTGCCGCTTTCCTGTTCAATACTGCTTCCCGTGGAGGGGGGGGGGGGGCGATCGGTAGCACCCCACCCTCGGCAGCTCCTCAACCGGACCACTGGGCTCGCCCAGCCCCAACCTCCCCCGCTGGGTGCGTTGAAAGTCGGTTTTCATTCTTTGCGCGTTTGCATAAAATGCTTCCTTTTTCTACCTCCATTTTTTCTCTCTAGATATGTGTGCGTGTGTGTGTTGGGTCACAAATTCCATTTGAGCTGCCGTACGAGGCACGCGCGAAGGGAAATGTACGCTGGAACTATCTTCGGGCAAGGTCGTGTCAGGGGTGGGCAACACACACACGAAACCGGTTCCCGCCAGAGCGACTGAGAGAGGGGCTGCCGCTAATGCATAACGAACTGGCAGCGATCTAGTTCAGCACGAGCTACTTCCTAGCCGGTACACTCCTCCCCCCCTCCCCCCTCCCGTCCAGTTACTAACCAATGCAGGGAAGTTTGCGGCCGTTGTGCTGTTTTGGCCGCATTCGGTGCCGATTGCAAACTCCGACAACGCCGCCAACGACTCGATGACTTCAATCATCGTTTTACACGCCCCAGCCCACGGAACGCCAACCAACGAGACCTGCTGGGAGGGCGAAAGCTGCCCGCTTCGGTTCCCATGCATGCTCCCCTTCGCAGGCCTTTGCATTCGTCCCCCCCAAATTGCCCCAATAAACAGGCATTAACCTCATAAACCATCCGTTTATGGGATTTTACAACCCTCCCGAAAGCAGCAGACTCACTAATGACCCGCATATCGAAAGAAGAAGAAGAAGAAGAAAATCTTCGAAAACCAGAAATGTCACAACTCGCACCTCATCCTGAGCTAAACCCCGCGGGGAGGGCCTCAAATGTCACCGCACAGGTCTTTGCGAAAGGCGGCGAATCATGTAACACGCGTGGTCCCGCGTGACTGAGTGACCGAGCTGAGACAGCAAGAAGAAACCACAACCGAAATGAACGTTTAAAAACGAACTGTTACGAACTGGAACAGCACGCCCAACCGCTAATGGAATAGGACACACATGGTTGGGATCGAACGAAAGGCCCGCGGATTATAATAAGGTGACCGCTACGGCCGAAAGCGAAAGAGTCGCTGGCGCGCTAAGCTTCTCGGCGGCTGCCGCGTATCGTTTGCTCAGTTGGAGCGCTTATTTCCCATTCCCCGGTTTGCATTATCTTGTTTTCTTTGTTTTTTTTTTTGTTTTCGGTGGCCTGAGGGCGCACACCGAAACGGTATCAGTGTACTGGTGGACAGGAAACCCGTTCCCATTCAAGGACGCACGTCAACCGAGGCGACTACCAAGCGATGTAAACTCACGATGACCCTGCCAAGAAGAGTTTTTTTTTCTTCGAATTGATCGCAATGCTCGGAACAATCAACATTCCGCCGCTGGAACCGTTTTGGGGAGGATTGGGGAACTTGGACCTAACCGTACCTTGGATAACCTTGGAAGCCGAGAGCAGGTGCACGGTCCCCTTTGGCGTTGGGCAGAGTTGCTTAGAAGAGCGTTTGCTCAGTGAAAGGTGGCAGCATGGCGCAACACACGTCTTGCCGAACCTTGTAAGGATGTAGTTTCAGGGACACTTTCTTGATTGTGAACACTCGCTGGTGGTCTCACATGCCAATCAGATGGTCCCATGTCCAATACACTGTGGCTCCTGTCGAAAGAGTTCAGCAATTTCCAAAATTTCCAAGATCCTCTAGGTTGAAACTAATTACAGACGAGCTCAATGACTCCGTTACACACTATCGTGATGTAGTATAACAATTAGAATATCAAGATGTAGTTACTGATGCTTCCACAAGATCCATAACCTTGTCCGTTGCGGTGTTCTTGTGGAACAAATACGTTGTGAGATAAGTAACTTTTACATCTCAGCATAATCCATAAACTCCACAGCACTATGTCGATCAGATATTTGATATCAACGCTATTTCTATTCTTCAACTTATGTCCTGAAGTCTCTGCAACACCAAGTTAGCAAACGAACTAAGTTCGAAGTTTCCTTTTTCAAGAAGAAGCTCGATCCTTTGTCGATAAGATTGGTCCAATTTCTGGAAGATGAGGTGTCATTTGTTCTCTACTGAACTTCAACAAGCTGCCGACGAAAATCGTTTCGATGAGGTTATCTGCATTTAGTGTTTAACACATCGTAGCTGCTGCGTAAGATCGGAAGGAGCTATGGAGCATCATGCAGCGGTACCACTTCCCTGGGAAGTTGATCCGGGGCACAGGGGTCTGAGGCAAGGTGACGCACACTCCTGTCTGCTCTTCAACATCGCCCTGGAAGGTGTCATTCGAAGCGCGGGGCTAGACAACGACATCCGTCTCTCCAATTCTTTGGCTTCGCGGATGACATCGACATCAACGACAGCGACAACAGCGAAGGTGTGTGAGGCGTACACCAGACACAAACGAGAAGCAGCAAGAATTGGATTCGGAATCAATGCGACGAAGACGAAGTACCTGCTTGCCGGAGACTCAAACCATCTGGGAAGTAGTGTATTAGATGACGGCGACAGTCTCGAGGTGGTAAAGGAGTTTCGCTATCTCGGGACGGTCGTTACTTCGGACAACGACATCAGCAGCGAAATCCGGAATCATCCATACTATGGACTTCACCGACTGCTGAGATCCAGAAGACTTCGAGCCCGCACGAAATGTGAGATATACCGCACATTGATTCGCCCGGTGGTCCTCTACGGACACGAATCCTGGACCATCCGAGCGGAGGATGCAAACGCTCTGGGCGTGTTTGAGCGACGCATCCTCCGGACCATCTTTGGCGGTGTTTTCGAGCATGTAGCACGGAGGAGAAGGATGAACCACGAGCTTGCTGAGCTGTACGGCGAACCGAGCATCCTGACGGTGGCGAAAGCTGGCAGGATACGATGGCCGGGGCATGTCGTGAGGATGCCGGACTCATGCCCCACCAAGAAGGTGTTCGACAGCGATCCCCAGTTCGGCATAAGGCGCAGGGGAGCACAGGGAACTCGATGGCTGGACCAGGTGAAGCGAGACCTGACGGAGATCGGGTGTCTGCATGGATGGGAGGCTGCAACCAGGAACCGGGCATCCTGGAGAATTGTTGTTGGCCGGGCCATGTCGCATCGACGTGCTCTATTATGAGCAGGCCAACAAGAGAGAGAGAGAGAGAGAGAGAGAGAGAGAGAGAGAGAGAGAGAGAGAGAGAGAGAGAGAGAGAGAGAGAGAGAGAGAGAGAGAGAGAGAGAGAGAGCTGCTGCGTAACTGATATTTACCATGGCGAACACAATGCTGATCAACAACACGGTTTGTTATATTACAAGTTCTCAAACTAAGGTTCTGTGAATTTATAATATATATAACGCACACTACAGGCAGGCTGGCAGTATTTTAACACTCTTCTTCACCGCATACCAAACGAAACGAACGAGCAAACATCCCGAAATCGTGAGCTTAATTATCATGCAAATTGTTCTCGCCGTGCAACGCGCGCAATCCTAAATGTATGCAAACACGATGCTCTCGCGGGTAGTGTACCCTCGCCCCCCCTGAAACTATGCAACACGCGTAACAAAATTACCTTTAGGTCGGACCTGACGCTTTGAGCACGCCAGAGAGATAACATAAAGCAAAAAAAAAAACGTCCCGCTCATCATTGCACGGGGAAAACGGTAAAGAAAAGGAATGGTTCATTCCCCCGGCACCCCTTTTTCGTTCTCGTCACCCGTTCCCATCATTGTTAAATACATAGCATTAGTGGGTTTGCCATTTTGATTCCACCTCCCCACAACGCACCCCACCATCAGCTCAAATGTTTGCCCACCTTTTGTTTTGGAATTTATTTTCTCCCGGCCCTTTTGTGCGAGGACCTACATTCGGTGCGACCGGGCGCTTTTTCTATTACGCATAAACATTTTCTAATTACCGCACAACAATAGCATCCCGGTGCTGCTGCAAAGGATGAGGGCGGGGAAGAGGAAGAAGAAGCAAAAAAAAACCTCCCACAGGCCGCAATAGAAACAGGCAAGAGCCCGGCCCCCTTTTCGACTCCCGAACTGTGGCAAACAAAAGGATCACGGGGGAAAGAAAGAAAAGTTGCATCGTTAATTTTTGGGATGCCCTGGCTAGGGGAACCCGACCCGGCGCTGGAAGGATGATTTCGATCGGTTGCGGTAAAGCGGTACGGTACGGATGCTTACTCCCGTTGCGTTTCAGCGCCCGGTGGCCCGGTGCGATAATTTATCGCGAACCACTAGACGCGGCAACGCTCGCTGCACAATGGAGCAATATTTATGTTTCTATTCCGCGCTGCTGCTGCTGCTGCTGCTGCTGATGGGAGCCGTGGGAAGTTAGGCTTTCCCACAACCTTGCAATCTGCTCGCGGTAATGGAAACGCGCAAAGGAGCGAATGGAGGGAAACAGAAGCGGTGTGGGAGTTTCAAAAAACACGGAAAATCAGCGAAGAAAAAAAAAACGTACACACACAAACACACAAGGATCAAGAGAGTGTATGGGAGTGAATGGGCTGACGGTGGTGGTTCTCCAGTGTTTACATGTGTGTGTCTTTTTTTACCTTTTTGTCCCTAAATTGCTTCATGCGTGCCTACATTCAGGCGCTTGAACTTTTATGATTGATATTTGCGGGCGCTTATCTTCCTCATCCGGCCTGAACAGGTGTTCCACTGTGGTTGTGTGTGTGTGTGTGTGTGTGTGTGTGTGTGTGTGTGTGTGTGTGTGTGTGTGCTTTTCGTGCGAGTGCAAAGATCAAACCTTCCAGCCAGCCTGCCAACCGCAACGGTGGATAAGCGATGAGCCACACCGCACACCTGTGCCTAGGCTGGCTTTCCTGGTTTGGCTGGGATAGCGAAAGAAAAACACACAAAATTGTACGGAAAATTAGCTACCCCCTACCGGCCCACTCCCCATCGGCATCGATCACGGGCTGCAGGCGCAGCGATAGCAAACGAAGGTGGGGGAAGTTTGGGCTTTTATTTTTCCCTCACTCTTCAACCCCGCCACCTCCGTGCTCCGGCGGATGCTCCACTCCATCCATTGTTGCGAATTTTTCACTCGGCCTCCTTGCGGTACCTTGCGCGCTGGGTAAGCGTGCGAGTTTAACCGTGGTCGAGTGGATATCAAATAGCAGCAGCATCCCTCGACCTCGACCGTGATATCGATTGTTCGTAAAGTTCGGAGAAAGATAGATGACGTGAGAGATAGAGCGAGAGAGATACAGAGAGAGTGAGTAGCATCAGCGACACCGTTTATGGGACGAAAGCACAAAGCGGTGAACGGTTTCACAGTACGGTCGGAAAAGCATTCTACCACCATCGGGAAGGGGAAGGGGTAGTGTGAAACAGGGGCAGAGTACGGGCTGGAATGTGAAAGCATTTTTTTCTTCTTCTTCTTCCTCTTTTTTCGCGTTTGCACTCCGATTGACAATGTGCCATTGAAGACGAACCAGGAGCAAGTGTCCTTATGTGTAGGCGCATACTTTATTTACCCTCAACGCGAAAACGCCCAAATGTATGCAACTGGCGTAACGGAGGAAGTTTTTTTGCCGATCGGATTTCGTTTTTGTTTTTAAATTGTTTTTTATTTATTTTTTTTTTTTTTGTGCTGAAGTTGCACTGCTGCACTTTTTAGTTCAGCTTTAGAAATAGCTGTTTTAGCAGTCTTTAAAGGGGTTTTCCAGGGGTTCTCATAGCTGTGAGCCACTTCCTTCACTCTTTCCTATTGGAAGTGAACTTCATATGATGGAAAGTGTAATTTATGGCACTCTTGTTGGACGGCCTCTGACTCTGATAAATTCCTATTGGATTAGTCCAACAACGGTGCTATAGAGTCCAATTCCCATTACTTTAAGTTCATTTCACGTAAGAAGGAATGAATAAAGTGTCCCACAGTCATGAGAACTCCTGGAAAATCCTGTAATATGCTCGCTGTGTAATTAAGACAACGTGAGTGTGTATGTGTGTGTGTGCTTGGCGAGTTTGCTGTAATTTAATATTAAAACTGATTTTTATTCCCACTTTGCCGGTGTTGCCTTTCCTCCCAATTCCGGGGAAAAATCCTGCACACCGACGCAAAGGGAGAACTTTCTCCTTTCCTTCTGCTGCTGTTGCTTTCCGCAACCAATGGAAATGGGAGAAATATCCTCCCCTCCCTTAGGAAAAAGCATAATCAAATGTGCCATCGTTATCATCGAGCTGCCGGTACGTGCGTACCGGATTCGGCCAGCGACTGCGTCTTCCATCGAGACGGAAAACGCATTCAGAAGCTCTATCCGCTCTCTATTGCTTCGCTTGTTTCCTCCCCCTCCGCTGTCCATTACACACTCGGGCACGTCGTGCTTTCCGGGGCACGTGCGGTTTGTCCGGTAGGGGGAAAATGCGATATGCGAATCATCCATTAATTGATTTAGACGGAACGTTTCAACCGTTCCGGCTATTATTGTACCACTGTTTTTTTTCCCGAGCGCCCAAGGGGGGAAGGTCGCATACGCCATTGCCTTTTTCCTGCTAAAACACACACACACACTCACACACATCCAGTAGTGCCAGTAGTTGCTACCCGAAATAGATCCTTCCAAAACGGCGCAGTCAACGACATGCCAGCTTTTCGCCCAGTCGCCTCCACATCATGATCGATCATTACGATGTAGAATGGTTGGTGCAAGAAGAAGCAAAAACCTCTGTTTTTGTGTGGCTGTGTGTGTGTGCCGTAAATCCGCTTCCCGTACGTAACGCTCCGGAACGGTTCTGCCGGAACGCTTGCTCCCATTGCCTACATTTAGGCGCAATTCTATCCATCCCGAAGCGAGCAGCGGGCAGGCTAGATCGATTAAGCAACTGTGCGGGCCCATGAGAGGCAAGGATTTATCTTAGTTTTGAGGATTACTCACTGACCTAGTTAGGCGGCACACAGAGGGAGGAGTGTGATCCCGCACCGTCACTGGCACACGGTCATCACCATTTTGTGGGTGTGTGTGTGATGCGTACAACACATCGAGAGCGGAAAGGAAAGACTGGAAAGCGTGGGTTTGGTTGGGTAGAGGATTCTGTGCGCACACGCGGGTACTATTTGCCCATTGCCGGAACGGGTGCCAGAACGGGGTGCCTTTTGCTACGCTAGAACTCTTTGGAATGTTTCTCGCAACGTTTTTTTTTTTTTTTTTTTGAATACTTTCCCCACCATAAATGGCAAACAGGGCGGATAGTTGGGAGTTTGCAGCTCGCATGCTAAATAACCGAAATTCCAGCACCGTGGGACTTGCGGAACTCGACCGGGATAAAGCCCGGAATGTCAAACCGGGACGTAATTATTAATATTGATTCCATCCCTCCATACACACAAAATACCTGCCACAAAATACACACACACGCACACAAAAGCTACTGCACAAGGCAGATGGGAAACAAACGGACCATTGTACCTTCTCCCCCAATCCTGTGCACATCAAACGGTATTGCCCATCGATCGATCGCATTGCCCAAACCCCCTAAGCAAGAAAGATTTTAGCAGAAACTTTTGAGCAAAAGTTCCACCGTATCGATCCGATCGTTGCAGACAAGGCAAGGTACACCGTTAATGATTATTATCACGTTTGCAAGGCTCGTAAATGAAGCGGCTGGTGGCCGTGACAGTTGGCATCGCGGGCATCAGGCCGGAAGTGGGTCCCGGTATTGGGCCTGGTTCGGCCTGACCGTAGGACGACGGTAAAAGGTGGCTTACGCGTGCCAGTGTCGTTTGCACATTTTATCGTGTTAAAATCGTGAAAGCACGTACACGGTGTACGACACGGCTAAGCGAAGCTGGCTGGGTGCTAGTGCGGGTGGACGTGATGATGTCCATTCCGGGCACGTAAACTAATTTACGCCTTAACCTTTACCCTACCTCGCCACGAAAAAAGGCACCATCTCCCTCCCGAGTGGGGTGATCCACTGGTACAAGTGCAAGCAGTACAGTACGGTTTCGTTCACGTGCAAGAGCCCGTAAGTAATCAAAATGTTCTTAATTGTAATCTTGCCATGCACGACCCGAATGCTCGGTCGGTTCTCGGTGGAGTTTTTTTTTTACAGTCTCGCTCTCTATCATTCTCTCTCAAATTTATTTCTCTCTCTTTCTTTCTTACCTTCTCTGTCTCTCTTGCACTTTATCTCTCGCGACAATAAGACTCTCTCGCTGAGCGAGCGCGTTCGAGATAAAAGCTCTTCTTCCCATTGCAGGTTCGTCGATTAAAGCTCGCGCTTGCTCGATTTTGGTAAAGCTTTCGGTTCAGTGGTGTCAAACATAACCATAATTGTTAGCCTTTTCTTTCTTTTTATTTAGCAGTTATGATCCAAAAAATATCTTTTTCTATTGATCCATCCATCCTATTAATCATCATATGTACAACCGCCTACCCGGGTAAGTTTCGCACCTTTATTCCAAAACAGCTTTTTATTGAGAAGTCGTATCGACTTCCAATTTTAAAAATGCCTCAGAAAAGATGTTTTCCAACCATTTGCAAAAAAAAAATATGAAAAATGTTGAAATATTTTTGTTTTTAATTATTTAGTTTTATATACCCTTCACATGTACAACCGCCTACCAATGCTAATTCTACTACGATATGCTATGAAACATTATTGCGAACCTAAAGGCAGTTTTCATTCAAATCGAACAAGTAATTCATTCTTCCATACAAAATGTATGGGATACCCGGGTAAGCGGTTGTACGGTTACGTAGAGTTTTTTGGTCGTACACAAGACGGTTAAGCAACAAAGTTACAGTGCACTGGGACTATGATTAAAAAAACGAATACAAATGACAACAATTACACACCGGCCTCAGCTCTTTGACATCGTGCATCGTTGTGTAACTACAAGTACACAGTTTTTAAATGTGTATTTCGTAGCCATAGGAGCATTAATTTTTGTACAAAAAGTGTAAAAAAAAACAAACCCGAGCCCTCGATGAATCGCACAACTTCGGAGTTTTGAGGGTTAGAGGGCGATCGCGTTCATATCGCAAGCCATTGGTCGTAGTGTCGAAGTGAAAAAAGGAGAAAAAGAGAATTTGTTTTATTACGTTGTAAAAGGGGTGGATGTAAGCAGTGATTTTTATTTTAGAATGAATATGCTGTATTTTTAAATTGAATGAACTACATTTATTTACAGTCCGTTAGAAACCTTCACAAATCTTCACAGATGTTGGCACGATATTATCCTCGTGCAAATAAAACAGCACAATGTTTACAAAACCAACGAGCTGTCAGTGACAGTTCGAATAAATCGTCCGTAAATCCACCAGATGGCGCCACGGGTAGAGAGAAAGGGCCAAATAAATACAATTGCGGTCGCGAAGAATGTTCTACTGGAGTCAACCAGATCAGCTGGTCAGGAACAGAGCGCCATCGCAAACCGCGGTTAGTTGCGATTCATAACCTAGCAAAGAGAGGTCAATTTTTGAACTGAACGACAGTTGCAAAAAAATCTGTAAAAGCAATTCAGAAATACAAAAAAGCTGCACTCGTAGCAACACGTTTGACACCTCTGTCGTTACACGATTCATTAAGCTTCCTTTCTGACTTGAGCTTTTAAAGAGCTTTAAAAGCATTCCTTGCTAACAAAGAATACACACAGTGACGACCATTGTCGGTGCAGCACAAAAATTCAAATCAAACAAACTTGACGCCATCAAAGGATTCTAATTTATTCAATAAAATGACTGAACGACAAATTGCGTTCCTCGCTGCAAGGGTATGTGACAGTTCAAAGGGTCTTCAAGATGTTTAAAGCCTTCAATTATGCTAAAGAAACATTATCAAACTAGAGCCTAATGCATCTTCCAGGGCCAGCTTATTTGGTTCTAGAGACAAGTACAAGGATATATGTCTGTTGGTTGCGGTGGAACAGACTCCTTTTGATTTACGGGATGAAGTTTCGAAGATCTTTCGAAGAAGAGTCAAAGTACCATATGATATCCAGAGCGTTGACCAATGCTTCTGAGGATCAAAACGTTGTCGTTTTCCCAAATTAAATGCAGCGATCTTCTAAAGGAAAGTCCAATGTTCTCTTCAAGATATTTTAGATCCTTTCGATATTCTAGGCTTCACTTCATGCAGTACCCGATTTGAGCTTATGCTGAAGTACAAGTGTGTCACAAAACAGAGCACCAAATGCTCCTCAAACCTGTCTGTAAACGATGGCACGGACATGGTAGTCGCTGTCGGACGGAGAGATACAGATTGTACGACCTTCTGAGGTCGTCCTGAAGATATGGTTGAGAACAGTCTAATGAACATAACACATCTCAACGTCTCAAAATCCACGCCGATGAAAAACTTAAAGAATTGTGATTGCCAGATCTTGGGATAGGACCTATTCTTAGTGTCAGTTCTATATACCCGTATCCTTCTTTGTACTGAGCTTCTGTTCCGGTAAGTACAATCTTTATTTTGCAGATCTGAAGTCACTTGCGACTCGAAATCCTGAAGATATTTCCTCAAGGTAATTCCTCGAGGTATTGCATTCCCTCTCTACATCTGATCCGAGAATGTTACATCAAGGTCTAATTTTGCAAGCGATAACTTAAATTTAAGAACTGAGATAAGCTAGCATGACCCAAAGATATACATCCCCAGCGTAGTTTGCTCCATCCTTCACCGTTTTAATTAGACTCTTACTGCAGCAAAGTTTATTGACCGCAATGATTCAATTGCACCCGCATGAGCCACCCAGCCTGAGGCGATCGAATTGAAACCATCCCTGTCGGCAACGCTTGTAGCTATAAATGTAATCTGCCATCCATCTCCAGGACGTTCATCAGGGTTGCCTCTCTCTTTTTTTTTTTCGCTCCACCATCACCATCGCTTGTAGGCACTTAGTCAACCGCCCGAGCCATCTGTCAACCATGTCAGATTCCACCGTGTTCTTATCTGTTCTTTCCATTTGTTTTATGACTATCGAACGAAGATAAATGCATCGATCACACCCCGCCCATCTGCGCCCGGGCCAGCGCCGTACACTGCCCCTGCCCGTACATCACTCGGCGGGGTCAAAACGATTTGTCATCATCGGTGGCCGGTGGTGTTAACTAGCCCAGGCCCAGTTATCGCGGCGCAAATCGGCGTGCCAACACGCACGACACCTCTTGCAGTGAAGGTAAGATTGCGGACGTTGGAAGGGACACGCTACCACGAGATATGATTGCTGTCGCTGCAGTTGCGATGCAGATCCTTTGTTTTTGTTTCATTCCTTTTTTTTTGTAGGTTTTTGTTTTGCTGCCCCGGCGACCAGCCCCGCGCAAAGGTCGATGATCATGGGCGAGCCGAAGATCCGGAAAAAGCCCGGCGTTCAAGGACACGACGGACGTGCGGCACATCCTTCACGGGGCATCCCTCACGGCACACGGCCGGCCATAAAATCTAGTTCTGTGGCTGATTCACCGGGCTTGGCCGGTCCTGCCCTGCAATAACTTCATTAGCCACTGCCAGCCAGCCCAGCAGACACGCAGCAGCAGCAGCAGCAGCAACAGGCACCAGCGCTGGAAACATGAGCCGAAACCATCCGCGGGCGGATTATGCGATCGACCCATAAATTGCGCTTCGTTACGAGCCGACCAGCGCATTAAGATTAATGGCCGATGATTAATAATCCATCAGTTGCAGCTGCCCAGGCGGGCGAAGAGACGACCAGACCTCGGCTAATTACTCCAAACGCAAACGGTGGAGATCGTTCACTTCTGGGAGCGGGCATTGGTTTAGCAATTGCGAATCGGTTCCACTTCCGGCCAAGATGGCAGGGCACTCCCTCGTTCGCTTACCACCTCTGCCTTGCAGTCCAGCAGGAAGGTCGCTCAAGGGCGCCCGTTTTCGGGGACACGAGTGCGAGTGACGCCGAAATTCGATTGGCCTGATAATGGGCACCATTAAGCGAACGCCTCGGATATCCGCCGTCAGCTGACAAAGAGCCACTGCCTACTTGCGAGACAACGCCTACTTGGCACACAGACACACGCACCACCGTACAGTAAAGACAGGTTAGTGGGCAACACCCGTACTTCGCACCCAGGCACAGCGGACACCGCTCGAAAAAACCGTGTCCGGCTAGTTTTGCATACACCCGGGCCTGCAAGACCACTGCGTCCACTGCGCGTGAGAGAGTGAGTGAGTGAGTGAGTCTGTGCATTTTGTTCCCTTGCTGTTCCGTTCGCTGCCGTTCTTGATTTACATGCGGGCCCAACAAGTTCCCAAGATTCCATTTTTCCCGGCGCTATTTATAGCTACCACGACATCGTTCTGCCTCAAACGTGGGGGATTAATTCACGATGCTGCTGCTGCTGCTGCTAGCGGCTATATCCACATGATACCTGAAACCTAGGCCTAGGTATGTCCAAGGGTCTGCGTACACGTGTGTGTGTCTCAGAGCGACCACAACGATACGGGGTGTGATATCTGTACGGTAGAATCGCGGAAATGGATGGCTCCAACCAGTCTTCGACTCCCTCCTACTACCCAGAAAACAGTTCCCAAACTTTGGACCGCTCGGGGGCAGACTGACAAGAGAGGCGTGGCAGAGAGGCGTGTGCTGTTGCTGGTGGAAAAAGGAATACATTTATTACACAAACTGCTTATCGATGTAATCGATTCGGTTCCTGGTGCGGTACAGGTCATCCCCAGGGATGTTGGGGGCAGTGCGCGGCAGCGACACGTTTTGCCGGGAAGGTTCGGTTGCGAACACAGGCGTCGAAACCATGGCAAGAAGGCAATAGGCGAGAGAGCGAGAGAGAGAGAGAGAGAGAGCGTGCGTGAGAGTTGGTTGGGAGCGAAACGCGCGCACTTGCTGTGTGCTCTTGGAATTGTGAACGACCATTGCTGCTACTGCTGCTCGATCGCGTCTCTTAACTTGTATCACACCCTAAGCGCTCTGCAAAACAATCCCAGAGCCCTCTGTTTTGCGAACCGTACGCACTACTCTGGAGCACTGCCAGCCTATGCCAGCCGCGTATAGTTTGGCAGGCAGGCAGGAATTTCTTACAACCCTCACACCACACGGCTACTACCTATTAGATGTCTACCTATCCGTTCACTTATCCTTAGGTGTCTTAAACTCTATTCACCCCTTGGGAAGCCCCTGGACTTTGATACCTCCACTCCAGCAGCGCTCCCAGTAAATCTAGATTTAATGTAAATGTCCTAAAGATCCTAAACAGTGTGCAGCAAACTCGTCTGCTTGTGTTTTTTTTTTTCATTGTATTCGCTGCTAGTAAAACTAGACCGATAAAACCGACTTCGGACCTGCTAGGTGCTATGGCTCCAACCTCGTCGCTCGTCCGCACTCGGGCGCATCGCCAACCACCAAATCTGCGCAAAACCACAACAACAACAACAACTTAAAAGACAGATACAACCTACTACTAAACCTGCCCCAGGGGGAGGAGTGGGGGGGGAGAGGGGAGAGGACAATACTAAAACACTGACTTGAGCAAAAACGTCCCGGCACTCCTACCGGCAGAAGGACGGAGGGCGCCCCCAGAATACAGCGCGGCTGTGCGGGCGAAGACCACGCGCGGCGGTGACTTACGCGTCTAAAGGATAAGTTAAGTTAATATATCTACACTATTATCACATTTTAATTCAAATAAAGGGAAGGGGTAGGAGGAAGATGTGCTGATACTGAAATACATCCTGTTCTATTATTCTTATTTTTTTCGATCTAGTGACTGCTTACTGCTGTGAGTTCTCGCACGATACACATTGGAGGGAGGGGGAAGGGCTTGGAACACCTAACCCAATTTTTAAAGTAAAGTTAAGTACACAGAGAGATAGAAAAGAACGCACATCCGGAAGCGTTATGGCAAACTGACGAGCCGGGGGAACCGATTACCTGACCTTGACACCACTGAATATCTAACTAGCGGAGACTCCTGTCCCGAGCTCCAAGGCATTGAGCGCTACACTGCGGAAAATCCTGAGGCCTGCAGCTGTGTGCTTTTGGGGCGTTATTTATCGGTAGAGAGGGTAGTAGTGGACGGAAGCGAGTTTGGCGCGCGGCATAGGGGGGGGGGGTGAGAGCATTTCTAGGGTTGGGCGAAGCTGTCTCGCTGGCGCACTATTACCTACTAAAAGCTGGGGACGTCCTCAATGCTTTTTTCTTCTTCTTCCTGCGCCGAGTTGGTAAGGAATATGGCATCGACTACATGTACACGACTTCCAACTTGACACTTTTGTTTACTTATGCTCCTTCTTCATCTTCCTTCTTCTTCCTTCTTCTTCCTCTTCTTTTTAATCTTCTGATTCTATTTCTTCTTCTTCATCTTCTTCTTCTTCTTCTTTTTCATCTTCTGGTGCTGCTTCTTTTTCTTCTTCTTCTTCTTTTAATTCTTATTATTTTTTCTCTTTCTTCTTCTTCTTCTTCTTCTTCTTCTTTTTCTTCTTCTTCTTCTACTACTACTACTACTACTACTACTACTATTTCTTCTTCTTCTTCTACTTCTTCTTCTTCTACTTATTCTTTTGCTTCTTCTTCTTCTTCTTCTTCTTCTTCTACTACTACTACTATTACTACTACTACTTCTGCTTCTACTGCTTCTTCTTCTTCTTCTTCTGCTTCTTCTTCTTCTTCTTCTTCTTCTTCTTCTTCTTCTTATTCTTCTTATTCTTCTTCTTCTTCTTCTTCTACTTCTTCTTCTACTTCTTCTTCTACTTCTATTATTCTATTATTATTATTATTATTATTTTTAATCTTCTTCTTCGTTTTCTTTATCTCCCTTTCATTATCTCTTTCTCGCTCTCTCTTTCTATCGCTCTCTCTCTCTCTCTCTCTCTCTTTCTCTATCCCACTCTCTCTCTCTTTTCTATCTCGCTCTCTCCCTTTCCCTCTCTCTCTCTCTCTCACACACACGCACCTCTATATGTATCCTGTACGCTACCGTCTGCTTCGCTAACATCCTCCCAGACCTGGCTGACTTGCGCGCCTACAACCTGCTCTCGCTCGCTTCGCTCTTCTATTTGGCTACGTATGACTCGACTTCGGATGCTAAACACACACACACACACGCACACACACACACCACTCACAGGGAGAGAAACTTGAGCAGTGCGTCGTAGATCAGGCGTGGATTGATGTCGGAATCGGCCGTATACCGGACGCCGCGCAGATTGCCATCGTTGTGCGACAGCACGCCGTACTCGCCCACGATGAAGCCGTCCGGTGTTTTCTCCTCCACCCGGTACTTGCGGTAGTTGCGGCCCTCGACCACGTACCCCACCTTCGAGTCGTCGCCCGGGCCGAGCACACCGGGTGCAAGCGTCTGGACCACCGCCGCCGGCTGCTGCTGCACGCCCAACGACTGCCGTGCGTCCTCCTCGCCGGCGCCTTGCCCGTGGCTCTGCTTCGGCACAAACTTCCCGATCGCGCTGTGGATCGAGCTGCCGGCATCCTCACCGTCGACCGTCGGTGCGTTCAGCTGGTCGTACGGGATCTTGTCCAGCTCGTTAAACACCAGCCGCACCGGTGCGGTGGACGGTTCCGTGCTGGCGGCCGGTTCCGCCGTCGTAGTCGTCGTCGTCGTCGGTCTCGTCGGGGTCGTCGTTGGGGCGGCCGCCGTCGTCGTTGGATCGGCCGGGCGCGCCGAGTAGACCGTCTGCCAGTAGCTGGACGGCTGCGAGTAGATCTTGGCCGGCTCCGAGTACACCTTCGCCGGTTCGGAGTAGATGCGCGCCGGCTCCGAGTACACCTTCGCCGGTTCGGAGTAGACGCGCGCCGGCTCCGAGTACACCTTTTCCGGCTCGCCGTAGATCCTGGCCGGTTCCGAGTACACCTTCGCCGGCTCGGAGTAGTACTGGGCCGGCTCGGAGTAGAACCGGGCCGGCTCGGAGTACATCGGCGACGGACCAATGCTGCTGCTCTTCTCCCTCATTGCCGGCTTCAGCTGCGCCTTCTGGTCGCCGTCATTATCGCGCCAGGCTAGTGTGCCGCCGTCACCCGCAGTTGGCTTGCGGTCGTGGTAGCGCACCGTCTGGAAGGGTTGACCACCGGCGGACTCTTGCTTGCGCTGCGTGCGGTAGCGCTGCGGGGAGCCGGCTGGCGGTGCGATCAGCTTCGCCACCGCCGACGATTCCCCCTTGGCCGAGTCGTCGAGCGGCGCCGGCTCCTCCTCCTTGCTGATCGTTGGGCTGAGCTCCTCGACGGACAGCTCGGTCCGGTGGGCGTGCGAATGGTGCGCCGCCGACTCGACCGGCTGCTGGATCGCTTTGGCCCGCTTGGCGGTACGCGCAGCGGGCGATCGGGCCACCACCGGTGGCAGCGCTGCCGTCGTTTGATCCTCCTCCTCCTCCAGCGGCGGCACGGTGGTGGTGCTAGCGTCATCCAGGGTCGTCAGCTCGGCACTCTCGCCCGCGGTACCACCGTTCGCCTCCATCGGCGGCGTCGTTGGCTCGCCGTCAACGTGCCACGAGGCTGGCGGCGGTGATGAGGTAGTGGTGATGCCCGGATCGACACCGTTCACCGACGCTTCTTCCTCTACCGTCGTCGTGGACGGTGTCGTACTGGTGGTGGTGGAGCCGCCATTACTGCTGGCATGCTGGCCGCCCCTCCGGTAGCCGTAGAACCGGGTGCTGCTCCGGTCCAGATCCTCCTGCGACGTGAACAGTGCCTCGATCGGCAGTATCGTGTCATCGTTCGTGCCGGACTGGTCGAGGTAAAAGTGCCGAAACTTGCGCAGCCCCCGGAAGTTGCGCGCCGGTGCAGCAGCTCCGCCACCATTCGCTGCACCCGATGATGGTGATGTTTCGGCGGTCGGTTTCATGAGTATCGATAGGAACTCTCGCCCTGATATGATGTCACTCGGTGCAGGAACGCTGCCTACGCGAACGATGGCCAAAATCTGCGAAAGAAAGGGATCGGGAGGGATGAAGGGGAAGGGAAGGAGGGAAGGACGAGAGAGCAATCATGAATTATGTTTCTTCTTACTTGTGTTTCTTGTGTGCATGCCCTTAAAAAGGACTATTATAAACTGTACCCCCTGGTCAGAGAGTGATTCGAACCCAAGACGGGCACGTTTTTTAAACCCATTCGTTTACCACCTCGACCACCGAGCCCGGGCAAATGATGGTGGATAAATCCCATTCTTAAGCACTACTTAACATTTACTCTTTAATAGGCAACAGACAGTAAACTAGTGTAGTAATCATTTTTCAATCTCTCGTTGTGTTTGAAATTCAGTTTAGTTTATGTTGGGGGCTTTAGTTACGATTCTAGTCAGTCAAGTCATTATAATTTATTTCAATTTGACAAATCGAAAATCAAACAATTTCGTGATGTCATCTTTCTTTGTAGACATTGTAAGAGTATTTTCGCTTGGCTACGATTCAACACTTAAGGCTCCACTATGCCCATCAGCATAACAATCGAGTATTTATTTTAGATGCAGCTCTGCATTAGGTCCCTCGAGTAAAGATTTTAACCATATCAACCCAGCTGCCATTGGCAGTGAATACTTAAATGCTGAAATAAAAGTCTAAACTCCAGCGAAATCAATGATTGATCCATTCGCTTCCCTTGGCTTCGTGCAAACCGCATGCCTTTCGATTGGAGATTGAAGCTGAACTGGCCCGATGAGGAAAACAGAGGGAACTTATTGGTCACACTCATGACCATGACTCCGATGCAAAATGCGTGGAAAAACTAATTGAGAAACATCAACCAAATAGCGTACAACTTCCAAGAGAACAGCGAAAACTAATCATTTTATTAGCTTTATTTCATCGAAATCGTTTATTGCATTTGAAACGATCGATGAAATGATCCAGATGCTGAATCTTACAGGTACACCAACCTCATCACACTCCGTATGGAGCTTGCCGTAAGTTTGGTGCACTGAAAACTGTTTCAGACATTTCTGATCGACTAATTCTTTCCAACCAAATCTATGAAAAACAAATTGAAACTTTTGAAGATAGTTGGAGCAAAGATGTTCAAAACAGTTCGAGGATCAGCTGATTAACTCCCATGCAACCTTGCAGTAAACTAACACACTTGGATAACATCTTCCGTGTGTTCTGTGCGATCAAATTAAATGTAACGCCACGCTTTGGAACAGCGGTCAGCATCATTTCCTGCCCGCCCAGAACCCCAGGAACACCCCCCTGGAGTGACATTTGCCAACTAATTAGACAGTTTTAACTACTTACCCCCGCGGGGGGGGGGGGGCGATCGTGTGATCAGAAAGGTTAATTCCCCCATTTTCGCATGAATGCGTGTGCCGCCGCTGGTGAGTATTTGGTAATAAAATTTCACCCCGAATGCCCCAAGGTTTCCCCCGAAACCCCACATTTCGTTCACCGAATTTTGCTGAAGTATTGCGATTGGCTTCAGAATTCGTTTTTACGCCTCCTCCAAACCCAAGATGCTTGCGGTTTGATCTTCCCGGAAACACACGCCTGCGTGTGTGTGTGTGTGTGTGTTGGATGTGTGTAATTTGTTTCGTGTGTCGTCCTCCGTTCTTCGCACGTTCGCTGTCCGCACCGCGGCGCGAAGGCGAACGACCCAAGCGTCGGCTTGCGAGAGGAGTGGTCAGGGCGTTGTTTCAGGTTTTTTTAACTGCCCGCTTTTATTGTTTCCCACACACACACACACGCCCCTTCCGTTCCGTTCCTTTTCCGAATGGCACGTCCCCCCTGCACATTGAAGCTTTGCATCGGAAGGGAAAGAAGGCAAGACGACTACACAAAACACAAAAATCACGGCAATCGATGGAAACTCATGGGGCGGCAACAGTCACACCGCGTACTTGCCTTCTGAGGAAGATAAAAGAATGGGGTGGGGACAGGAATGGGGGGCGGCACACACAATCACCCCCAGAGTCCAGCGTCCAGGCATATCCCTTCGGCAGGCTGGCAGAGACAACCATACAGCAATATCCTCTGGCAGCCTGGCCCCGCGAGGCGAAGCATAAACAAAGAGTTCACGACTCAACAGTGCACAGCGAGCGGCGAGCGGTGGCACAGCAAAGCACTCGCCATGCGAGAGCCTAAAGTAGAACGGCCCCAGCTACACACCGTGCCGGCGGTTGAACGAACGGAGCGAAGCAAAACCAGCAAAACAGAGACGCGCGGCGCGCGAGAACGAGAGAGAGAGAGAGAGCTACTAGATGGATGTACAAGAGCGCAAACAAGGGGCGAACCGATCGCGAAGTAATCGCCCGATCGGCACCACCGCGCAAATTGCGCCCGAGGGGCACACAAATGGCAAAAGGAAAGGAAAAATCTCGCCGCTTCCTCGCCCCCCCCCCCCGGAACCCTCGCTGCCCCACAACAAAACAAAACCCTATTGGAACGCAAGAAGCGACCCATCCTCGGCTGCACCAACATTGGGTCGGCACGCAAGCCAATTTCATGGCCATCCAAGGCCGTTCAATGTCGTTAGTGCGAGCTGGTACGGGGAGCGGAACCGCCGAACGGAAGAAGAGAAACTGGACAGCAGAAGGAGGCTTTGTTGCGTGCCAAGCATTTTGTGTGCGGGTCGCACGCGGGACATCCGTGATCTGCATTCCAGCGGTCAAATCGGCAGGTTGCATACGTTGTTGAGACTTTTTTTTTGGGGGGGAGATTTTCGGAAGGCTTCCAGCTTCTGGGGCTGATCAGGGCAGGGAACTGGGCAACCCGGAACCTTCCCATGTGCCAATGATTAATCGAAGCCAGTCGTAACACAAAACAAAGTGAACCCGACAAACTGCAACCAAGTGATTCATGCGCCCTGCCCGAACTGTCGCACACCGTTACAGCGAGCGCGCACATTGCGATCCGGTTCGAAGGACCAAATCTTGCCCGACCCAAAAGGGAACCGAATGGGTGGCGCGCGGGTGGCCTTTGCAATGGCCTTCACCACTGCGTTTGACCACTTCTTCGTTTCACTGTATGTGTGTGTGTGTGTGTGTGTGTGGTCAGGTTTGCATGAATGGACAGTAATTAGCTTCTAGCTACCGTGCTGTGTGGTGTGTGCGCGCGCGCGCGTGGGTGTCGAGTGTCCGCGCTGAACCCTTCTGCAGAATAACAGCAGCAGCAGCTAACAGCAAAAAAGCAACACGCCATGCCCTGGTGGCCCTGAAATGCTTTTGCACAGAACACATTCTACTCGTGCCAGTGTGCAGGCTGCGGGTTAGGGCCGGCCGACCGCTGCGGACTGTCTAAAAGCCTAAACCTGCCGGATATGTGTATCAATGAATGGTAACCGGACCGTTCGGCACGACAAGGCAGGGCCTCAGGGCGGGTTTTGCCATTGATGAGCGTTTCCCTCCCCCCGCGGGACGGGAAAGACCCCGGGTGCTTGTGCCCAACTCAGCCCACTGCTGGTGCGCGACCCCGTTAATACACCGAGGAGCCTTCCGGAGGCAGTCGCAGAAGCAGTGGCGTCATCGGAAGCGCTACTAAACGCACAACCTAGGCTTCCTTGCTTCAAAACTGCGCAACGGCACGTCACGTCGAAAAATGGAACCTCTTTCTAAGGTCCCAATTACACATGGCCCCCCAACCGCTCCCCCCTATTTTTCTAGAGCGATCGTAAGCGATCAAGAATTTGCGTCAAACAGAAACCATTAATCATGACGCAAATCATCCTTTTAAGTTCGGCCGTGTGACGTACTAGGTCGGCTTTTACGCAGGGGGTGCGGCCACGAGAGCACAGCGAGCAAAACAAAAGGATTCCAGCAAGGATCGTGACCCTGGTGCGTCACGGCATGTGCTCAAGATATTCGCCCCTTCGGCTCGCCATTTGCCTCACACCGAAGCTGTTGGAGCCGTCAGCCAGGGATGTCCGGGGCCGTCGCGGGTGCAGAGCCGCGTCGCAAATGTCACTGTCAGCCTGTGTACAGGCTGGTCGGTCTACGCTCCCACCATCCGCGAGCATGACTTTGACTCCGTTAGGCGACGTTCGAATGGAAAGTATCGCGTTACAAACGGCTGGCGCTCTCCCCGTGGGCTCCAACTCCAAGAAGTTGGCGCAGTAGCAGCGGCAGCTGAAAGTCTGTCAATGTCAGGTGGTGCGAAACGGCCCGGGCGGTGCCTTCTCCGGCCGCGGCTGGGTGTAACCGGGTGGGAAACCTAATTTCTTTCGGTAACACTACACGCCGGCGCGGAGGCATCCGATGCGCACTGGTCTCATTTCGGTTAGGCCTTGCTCTCGATGCCAAACGATACGGCGAGCGAACGGTAGGAGTGCGCGCGCGCGCGACCGCGTGCCAATGCGTTGAGCCACAAACCTTTGCAACTCTGGCTAAAAACACACACACACACACACTCTGGTCTGATGCCTACTTTCACTTCTGAGGTGCAGTTTGTAAAAGAGAATCGATGAATACTCCGGATGCATTCCTCCCGACATTCTTCGGCGTAGTGGCGTAACGAACTGGCGAGGACATCTTTACTGAGGCCGGGGTCATTGTTTTTTTTTGCAGAAAAGGGGCCTAATTTAAAGAACTTTTTAAATTGGAAGTGCTGAATTGCTGATGACCTGACCTGTTTCATAACATCAGAAAGATAGGATCAGAAATTAGCAAACTCCAACCAGTCATCAGTTCATCAATTCCATTTGCATGCATTCATATACCATGGTTAGAACTTGCAGAGAGTTCTTTGCCATACTTCTTTGTATTAGAACCTCCATGAAGGGGTTATTAGCACATGGAAATTGACATTAGACCATCACGTCTCAATGATACGCAATGATATAGACCAAGTTTAATTGATATGCACGTCGTTTACTTCAGCAACTGAACATTAAATATTTCAACTGTAAACTGATTTCCCAACCATTACGTAATTCTAGCGAAACTACCCGACTGTTGTCCAACAACTCAAATGGTTGACATCATACCTAAAGGGATCGAACGTATGCGTTAAGAATAAGGAGCGTTACTTCAGAACTATTCATGACCTATTCAGGTGTTTCGAAAGTCAGCATTCTTGGGACCACTTATTTATTTGTACTGTATCCTGTATTGCATGTACTGCATTCCATGGTGTTACAATTCATATTGAAGTCTAAATCTGATTTCTTTTCTCCCCGGATACGGTGAGCTATGAACCAGTGGTGGGAGCTTGGAATCGGACCTACCCGATTCCGATTCCGTGTTCGGAATCAATGCCGGTTCCGATGCTGGAATCGATTCCGATTCTGGAGTAGATTCCGGAGCCGATTCCGGAGTTGGTTCCGGAGCCGATACCGGAGTTGAATCCGGAGCCGATTCCGGAGCCAATTTCGATCCTCGTAACAATTCCGGAGTTGAATCCGGAATCGATTCCGGATTCAACTACGGTATCGATTCTAGGATCGGAATCGGCACCGGAATCAGAATCGTCTTCGGAATCGGAATCGACCTGGGAATCGCAATTAGCTCCGGTAACGGAATCACTCCAGAAATGGAGTTAGCACCGGAATGAGAATTAGATTTTGAATTGAAATAAGAAGCGTGGGAAGCGAAATAAGTTCGGGAATCTCCATGTGAATAGATCATTAAGAAGTAAATTTTGATTGTTTGTCGCTATCAACATGTAGCATTATTGGATCCAAACGCCTATTCCTATGAAGATACAGAAACCGACTCCATTTCGAAGCCAATTCTGATTTCGGAGTCAATTCCGATGTCGGAGCCGATTTTGATTGCGGAGCCAATTCCGATTCCGGAGCCGATTCCGGAGCCAACTCCGGAACCAATTCCGGAATCGATTCCAGAACCAATTTCGGAGCCGCTTTCGGAA
This sequence comes from Anopheles merus, assembly GCF_017562075.2. Lineage (NCBI taxonomy): Eukaryota > Metazoa > Arthropoda > Insecta > Diptera > Culicidae > Anopheles > Anopheles merus. The sequence goes on along the minus strand of NC_054081.1, from coordinate 5,759,459 downwards.
CCAATTCCGGAGCCGATTCCGGATCCAATTCCGGAGGCGATTCCGGAGCCGATTCCAGAAACTGATTCCGAATTTACTATCCGGAGAAAACTTCGGAGCTAGTCGGAATCGATTCCGACGAAATTTCAATTTTTCCCATCATTAATATGAACTACTAAAATGGAACGGATCTTCAAACGGTTGCGCATAGACACTGACAACCAGCTAGGCATAAAAAATAAAGTTTGAAGCTTCCAAGGATCCTCTCAGAGTTGTGTGTTGTGCCAAAATCGCCCGATGTACCCCGATATCCATGTTCTTGCTTTGCGGGGAAGATTCAAACGGGAATTGAAACTGACTGGCCTTGTGAGAACCAGCCCTGGATGTACTAGTCCTAATCCAAGCGAATAGGATGCTCCAGCAGTGTGTTATTAGACCTAGATTACAGATTTGTTCACGCTTGTTCGTGATATGTCGCTGCCCGGCAACGCATTCCGAGCTTAAAATCTTAAATCGCCCAGTTGCTCATTAGACTGACAAATCGATCGATCCATCAAACGGCGAACGTACATTGTGTCAAGTTTTTTTTGTTTTCGGCAGCAGTTGTTTGCTCGACTTGGTCCGTTCTTGCGAACCGCGGGACTGCGTACATTGATCGCTCGACCGTTTTAAAATACCAGTAGCAGCGCCCAGGCGGGTATAACAAAGAGCGCGCCACCGAAATAACACCTTCCCTTCTCCCCCCGGCATCTGTTGTTATCGAGCAGAAAGAAAAAAAAATCGAATGTATTGAAGGAACCGCGTGGACAGAAGTGGTGGAATTAATATATTCCCTTAGTGGCGCAAGCGGGCGCGCGATCGTAGACGAAAACGTTACGAGTGCGCTAATTACCATTTTTGCAAGCTAAACTTCATCCCGCCGGCTCTCAGCAAAGGCAAAAGCCCCCTGCCCCACCTTTCCCTTATCCCAGAAAGGATAAGGAATTTTGGGAGTGTTCGCGGCGCGCTCGGACCGTGAGAAACCGTCTTTTGTGCCGACGGAGAGCGGCTAGAGTATGATTATCGTGCTCCATTTTGTCGCAGCCGGGGACCCCTCCCGCCACTGATCCCGACGATAAGCGGGGGAGATGGGGTGCAATTTAGGGGGGAGAGTTGCGAACGGTGCGCATTGTCAGGGTTACGTAATTGCGAACGCATTCTAGCATTGGGGAGCAAGTCTCCACACTAGCCACCAATATATGTATACATCTATCACGATGGGCCGTAAGTAACCCTCTCCGTTACTTACTTCCGGGCAGTCCGCTTCCAATCGGTCTAACACACACACACACACACACTGGCTGTCTTGGCATCCTAGGGACGGACTGCTGGCTCTTCGCGCTAGTTGCAGCGTGAGTGTGCAAGCGACGAACCTTGCGCTCCAGGGATAGTCCCCTCGCGGTGAAGAGCGTTATTGCTGGGTACGTGTGTGCTACTCTGTATAGTAAGTCTCGGGGACCTGCAAACCTGTATCTCCTTTCAAGTTCACAGTCCATGCGGTGCTGGCGGCGGTGCGCTGGCTCCGTCGGGTGGTGCCCCTTTTGCAAACTTGTCCAGGACAACAAAAAAACAGCCCGATCGGCCGGTCGGCTGCAACACGCCTCTGCGTTCTAATTCAGCGCATTCAGCGAGCTCTGCCACAATAGGACGGGATCTCCCTTCAATTCCGAAGCACCTTCCCCACTTTGTGCCCCTTAAGCTTTGGTTTGATCCAGTTTTTTTTTGTTGCTGCTGCTGCTGCTGTTGCTACGTTCCCTTCCCATTCAGGTTTTCAGGCGAGTTTTTTTTTAGTGTGGCTATTGCCTTTGAATTGTCACACCGAATCGCCCGATTGCCAACTGTCCGTAACTGTTTCCTCGTCATATCGCGCCGTAGTCACCGATCGATCACGTGATTCGTGCGAGCCTGAGATTAGATGACGTACCTTCACGCTGGGCGGAAGGTTGATATCGCCCCAGGAACTGCGGATTGGAGCAGAACGACGTCATCTGAAAATACCAACGCCCCCAAAAGCTATGGCTTGATAGTTTGGGCCACACTGCCCTTTTGGACGCGACCAGGAAGGGGCGCCACTCTTGCGGTACATCCCGTTCGCGCGTTTCTGCTCGCTCGAGCAACAAACTACAGTTTAAACACTTTGATCCAGTGGCCAATAACAACATTCAAAAAAAAAAGCGCCACTAATAATAATCAAAACCATCATATCCACTCACCCATTGAGGTGGAGTGGAAAAGTGAAAGTCACTCCACCCGCGCGCGCGCGTGCGCGCGCTCTCGCAGCACAAACCACGACGGTTGGGCCCTTGGTCACACGCGCCCACCCCGCCCCAGAAGCCGCCCGCCATTCTTGGTACGCCGAAACGGTACAAAAAAAAACCATTCCTACAAAGAACCAAAACAAAAAATCAATGAACCACAAGTGCGAGCGGGCGGGCGGGCGGGCGAGAACCGTTTGAGCCTTCCGCCAGCTTCCCGTTTCGCCTGCCCTGTTTCACAAGAAGGACGGCCTGCCGAGGTCCACGAGGCGGGGTGGAAATAAGATCAAGGTTGAATACTAATTAGTTCGCGCGGCAGCACCACCGTTCCTTTCCAGGTTGGAGCGGCCGCCGAACAGAACCGAAACGCCAGGCAGGCGAGCGAAAAGCGAACCCAGAACGGGCACCACCTCCTTCTTCGGTCGCGTAACGAGACGCTAGGAATGGAGGAGGGGAGCGAGAGAGAGAGAAAGGAAGCTAAATAAAAGCAGGTCCCTTCCCCGTAGAGCGATCGCTGATCGGTGGCAGGAGATCCCATTTGTGGCTAGCCGATCGTTAACCAGCCAAAACCTTTCATTATCAGGCGCCCAGGGACGCTGGGACGCATTACGGCGTTCTGGATGATGCTCGCAAACCAGCGTTTGGCAGCGGAAGCCGGCAACAAGTCGCGGCAACCACCGTCAAGGCGGCAGGATCGATGCAGGAAACACAGCAACAGTATCGACTAATGTCTGAGGAATAGATTCCAGGCTTCAAGTTCGGTGGAGCTCCAAAAGACTGATGATTAATGAGCTCCAAAAGTTTGGAGATGGTGTCCCAGCGTTGGTGATCAACTCCAACAGTATGAAGATGATGCCCCAACGTCAAGAATTCCTCCAATGTTTGCCAAGTTTACAGAATTTGTTCTTTTGCGAAACCCTGTGTCATATCAAAAGTTTGGAAAAGTTGCTCAAATGTTGATGATGAACTCCAAAAGTTTGGAGACGGTGTCCCAACGTTGATGATCAACTCCAAAAGTTTGAAGATGAAGCTCTTACGTCAAGAATTCCTCCAATGATTGCCAAGTTTACAGAACTTGTTCTTTTGCGAAACCTTGTGTCATATCAAAAGTTTGGAAAAGTTGCTCAAATGTTGATGATGAACTCCAAAAGTTTGGAGACGGTGTTCCATCGTTTATGATCAACTCCAAAAGTTTGAAGATGATGCCCCAACGTCCAGAAATCCTCCAATGTTTGCCAAGTTTACAGAATTTGTTCTTTTGCGAAACCTTGTGTCATATCAAAAGTTTGGAAAAGTTGCTCAAATGTTGATGATGCACTCCAAAAGTTCTGAAAGAATGCCCCAACGACGGAAATGAACTCCAAATGTTTGGAAATGATGCTCTAACGTCCAAAATACTTTGGAATTTCTCCAAAGTTTCAGCGACTTCAATATTCTTCAATATCTTAACTCTTTAACTCTCAGAAATGATGCGTCAAGAATTCCTTCAATGTTACAGAGGTCACAGAAACTTAAAAAAAATCCTTTTTCCAAACTCCGAAAAATATCCAAACTCTGTTGGAAATGAGGCTCAAACGTCAAGAACTTCTTCAAATGTCCAAAAAGTCACAGAAATGAGAATCTGTTTTTTTTTTTTTTGAAAAAGGGTTTCATAGAATTTCAGCAAAAAAGAAAACCCAGCTGACGAGAAGGTCACGGCTGTAGGGCACGGTTGCAAGCCTATCGGTAATGCAACGTGCCAAACCGGCGTACTGCTTTCACTCCTCTCTCTCTCTCTCTCTGCCTACCACACACACATACACCCGCAGAGTTGCGCAGCAAGAATGCGCACGACCGTACCGATTCTTTGCACAACCTTCCGAGGTCTCGGTGCGCGATCAGTCGGAACCGATCGGACCTGGCAGGCGCTGGGGTGAGCACCTGTGGAGGCAGGGAGAAGGGAGCCCATGTCTAGGGCAAGGTTGCCCGGCGCTAGCTCTGCACATCGGAACCGCACCTCGATGTGTCCTGTTGCCGCATCCTCGCAAATGTCAACCCTGTCAATCCTGTCAAGGGACATAGCGACAACAACAGCAACAGCAGTAAAACCGCAAACGCACACAGCCATTAGACCGGTCACAGCATGGCTCGGCTTGGCTGTTCGCTCCTTCCTGAGTGGATCTGCCCCGCGCTGCTAATTGATGTCAATGCTACACACTGGCCGAGTGGCTGACGTGTTGCGTGTGGCGACTGACACCACTGGCTCAAAGCGAGCGACCGAAATATCCACAGTGTGGTGTTGTTGCGGCCCCCAAAAGGAGGAGAAAGTTTAGGTTACCCGGGACTAGTCGAAGAATCATTCCAAAGCCTCCACCCAAGTGTTTCTAGTTTGCGAGATCTTGCTGTGCCGCGCGTCACCTTTTTTGGAGCAACTTCTCGGGTGGGCCTCCCCAGCATGCTGGATTCTGAGTCACCGTACGTGCGTGCTTTCCCACGATCAAGTCCAGATTTACGGCGCCTTAAAAAAACGGAATAGTCCCCTTCAAACCCCAAGCGATCCTGACGACTTACCATTAAAAAGCAGACACTCGTGGTAACGATCTGTTCCATCCTCCCGGCGGTGGCTGCGTGCACTTGGGGCGATCCCGGCTGGTGACCCGGTGTTTGGCTGCTTTGAAGACGCTTTGGAGCACACCCAAGAAGCACACACACACACACACAACGGTGCTTAAATGCGGGGAACTCGCTCGCTCGCTCTCGCGTTTCCTTCTGTTGACTCGATTCACTTACTTCCCGGTGCGCCGATGATGCTCGGCGTTGGAGGAAGTACGGCAAAGAACTGAAACGTTTTTGGAGCGCCTGTGCGGCGCCTGTGTGATACCTGGACACCTGGAGCTGGTCACAATCACACCTCACAGTGGGAAAGAAATTACACACACCAAAAAAATGGAAGTACCACTAGCACAAGGGTTTTGTTTTTCTTTTCCTTTTTTTTCCCCCCTTTCGCGTATGGACGCAAATTGCGCGCTTCTGTTTACAGTTTGTTCGGTTGCAGTTGTTTGCTTAAACTGCCTTAATGCATCGCATTCAGCGTAGCCGGGGACGCAAATGGGCGCCTAGGGTCAAACGCTGCGACTGCTGATGCTGCCTCGCTCGCCACTGATGCACCACTGGATGGGCTCGTCCGGACTGTTCCGACCGACAGGCGCTGGGGGCGTTACCCTACTGGCGGAACGGTGCACGATCCCAACCATATTGCATCCTGCAGCAGTGCGCCGTAGCACGCCAGCAATGAGACGCCAGAATATCCCGCGCCGGGTTCGTCGTCTGCGTCGTCGACTGCAAGCGGAAGGTTGAGCTCGTCGTCGGTGGCACCACGACCGTTTGATTGATGCGTGACTTCTTCCACACTGCAGGTCGGTCCCCGCTTTCAAATCGGGCAGGCTCGCTCAGGCTATTTTGGCGCTCGAGTTCGGACGATGTTGGATGCTCCAAAATTCGGATCTGTCAGAAATTTTCCAGATTGTTTCCAGAATTTTTCCAGATTTTTTTCCAGAACTTCGCTAATTCTCACATCGTACTGTTGGGTTGATTGGTTGATTGGCTGTGACCAGGGAAAGCTATTGTCAACCTGTCTAAGGTAGAGTGTCCTTGTCGCGCTGAGCCTACTTACGGCCCTAATCTTTACTACTTAACCACACACACACACACATACACACACAAACACACTCCGGCAGCTCCTGGCTCTCTCCGGCTGCTTTGTGTGCGGCGCGTTTCGGCGACAACTTTCACCTTTCTCCCCGAAATTTTCCAACCACACAAACTCAGGCCTTGCCGAACCTCATCCGTTTTCGCACACGGCTTGCGATAACAAACGCGGACGCGCGCACACACACACGTACTCCTAGCTCTCCTCGCTTGGCAGCTCGGAGCGATCCCGAGGCATCTATTCTACAGCGCGGACGATTCAGCACTGACAAATGCTAAGTGAAACAGAAATTAAATTGGCACGATATACATATTTTGTTTCCATTCTCGCCACCGCTGCTGCTGCTGCTGCTGCTGCTGGCTGCTGAGCGGGCTTCCATACCTCACACACACACACACACACAACCACACACTTCCTCCCGTGCGCCACCACCATCATCACCTGTCGGTACGTGTGTGTATCGGAACCGCTCTCGCGCCCGGGCTGTGGTGTGTTGCGCCCGGTACGAAGGCAGGAAAGGGGGGGTTTCAATGGTGGGAGGGAGGGGCTTTTTTCTGTTTGTTGCTGTTGCGGCTCGCCGTTCGTTCTCGTTCTCTGGCCCGCTCTCCTACGGTTTGCGGTGAAGGTCCGCTGCAGGTCCGCGGCACGGACACACCGCCGAGCACGAATGTCGGGGTGGGAAGCTGCTAGGAATGCGGAAAGGTGCGGCAGAGAGGGTGGTCGGAGAAGGGGAGCGTGAGGGGAGTGGTCGAGCGGGGAGGGGGCAATAGGATGAACGGCTACGGTGGAGTAGGAGACGGTGTGCACTAGAGCGAGCGTGCGCGCGCGTGAGCGCCAGAGAGAGATAGAGAGAGAGAGAGGGAGAGCAGTAGCAAAGCGCCACACACATACCCGACGCCAAAGCACAAACGATGTGTTGCGGCTGATCGCACTCGCGTGCGATCGATCGCTTTACCTACACACACACACACACACACACATGAGTGATCCTCAAGCCTCAGCCCCGAGCTGCTGGTGTGAGGAACCATCGACACCATCGATATTCGGACATTCGATGTGGACTCTGCTGCAACGACTGGGATCAGTCGGGACCTCCGAAACCTAACCTAACCAATCGGATCACGCATTCACTAGACAGCTAGAAAGAAAGCCTCGACAGAGTCAACGCTGGAGGTGAAGATACACTCTTCATCAGTTCCCAATGTCTGGGAGAGCCAAGTGAGAACAGAACCTTATCAAGACATACCTCTGGGCACACTTCTGCACATCTTTGCAACCACTAGAGCATTCCCTGTACCTATTGACGGCCGTCCAGGCAGCCGGAGGAGGCAGCCTACCTGGACCAGTTATGGGCAGGGCGGCAGCGGCCCGTTCCCAGAGTGCACCGGATGACCATTAAAAGCGAGCGAGCGGTGGCGGTAAATAATACCCATCGGGGCGAGTGCCAGCAAACCAAACAGGCTCACTTCTGGAACTGGCAAGAGCTGTGAAGCACAGGAGCAGTGCGATGTACACCAATCCCCTTTTGCGAAGATGCATTGTAGCTACCAAAGCCTGCCGGCAACCATATAAGCAAAGCATCCTCCAGCCTCCAAGGCAAGGGTGCACGCAAGCATCAAGTCTCCGGGGTGCGCCTTTCACATTTCGCAGGCATCACCGGGTGACGAAACCAGACTCGCTCAGCTGAGCGACCGCGCGCACGCGCTCGAGTCAAGTTCAAGATCACACGCAAGATCGCACGCGCTCGGGATCGGTTTGGGCAAACACCCTATCCCAGCAGAAAGATGCACCCGGGAGCTGTGGTATTTGCAATACCGGCAATCCCGCTTACTTCGAGAACCTCCCTAGCGAGTCCGTTGAACCACTCATCTACGCTGCGTAACACACTCCCTGCTCTGACAATTTGGCGACAATCGCATCCAAGAGGTTGGACAGTCGGAACAATCCCCTTCCCAGTTCCCAGGCTGTCCGGCAACGCCGCAAGATCAAGGCCAGGCCACGCAAGCAAAACTGGTTACCGAGCCTTGAGCCTTGTGGTGCAGTGCGAGGCCCACTTCGGCGCTGCCCCAAAATTGCAGCCATAGGAGCTCCCCCCCCCCCCGAGAGGATTGATTAACAATCACCTGATGCACCGCATCTGAGTGGCAGCGGGTTCATTACCCCGTCCCGGGAGCGGCACTAGGCGACGAACCCTTTCTGGTGTGCAGTAGGCTCGGAAGATATTTTCCATAATTCAATAAACGATGCTCCATACTGTTCTTCAGACGTTTATCGCGCAGAAGATGGGCAACGATCCAGTGCTCGTGTGACACCAGCCCACCCGCTGTTGCACGCGGCCACGTCAGCTACTCTGTACCGCCCTGGTAGTCGCGGGTGGCACCCGCCACCCGCTGGGCCGTTGAGACGATTGATAAAGCCGCCTCTGTGAGACACCCGAATTCGTCCGGATATCGTCGAGAAGTGTGCGCTCACAGCTGCACACATTGCTCATAAAACCCACAGTGTGCCGCTTAAGGTGCGTGCAATAATGTCGTTGTTTGGAGCCGCGGGTAGCTCTTTTGCAACGCGTCAGTTTTACAAGGTACTTCCGACGCAGCACTGTCCACCTCTGATGTACATTGCAGGGTAGTTGTTGTATATTTAAAAAAAATACAAACAAAAAAAAACAATCCCCCAACTGCATTGCGTTACATCTGCGCTAACTTCCAACCCGCTTTTTCGTTGCTGTGGTTCTTGATCCCTCATCAACCACGCTCTGAGGCTGAGCTTGATGTTTTGCGTGGACGCTTTGTGCTTTGTTTGCTCTGCTGCTGCTCCTTCTGCTTCTAATTGCGCAAAATGTCAAACAGGAATGACGAAGAGCGCGCCGACGCCAGCTTCCAGTTCATTGAATCGGAAACGCCGATCGTGCTGCACGGCTGAAAGGTCCTGTCCAAACAGATCCGATCCAGGGAAGCAATTGGGTGAGCATAGTGGGGAGTGGGATGGTTGTGGTGGTACCTGCAAACATCATCAAACTTGCGCCCGAAGTTGGAAAACAAACGATGGGGGGGGGAGGGAGAGGATGTTCGGGAAGAAGTTGTTGAAGTTCAAGATTTTGCTCGCTGGCCTGCTGGTCCTGCTCCACAATTTTCTTATACTGCTTCTGCGCCATGGTTTTGCTACAAGTTTAATAAGCTAGTATCAGCCCCTTCCACGACAAGGTGGTTACCAGTTTAGCAGCTAGGCAGAGCATTCCAGCGGGATTCTGGCATTCCCGTCTTCGGGTGCCCGTGCCGTGGAATCCATTTGTAGGCTTGCGTTCCTTTTTTTTTTTGTTTTGTTTTTCGGTGTTGCTCTTTAAAGCCTCTTCGTACGTCCACAGGTTCCGAGGTTCAGTTGAAACATTGGATTAAGCGCACACGGACCCCTCGGCTCGGCGTCCAATGGGGACTGGGGAAGGCATGCCCCTTTATCTTTACTACCAGTGTTTTGAATTATGATAATTTGCACCGATCAGGCGTGGCTCGCCACCGGAAAACGTATCGGATGACCTTTGCGGCTTCCCGGGGCATCGAATCGGGCCTAAAAATAGTTGCTGGCTGGACGGGGCTGTTGCTGGCGCGAAGATCCCGAGGGTGCCCCCACCGGCTGGGGTGTGCCGGGAACGACGAACGCAGCCGGCTAAGTGCGCGGCCCGGTCGGCGACTCGGTTGCGTGCCGATCGGTTGGTCCTGATAGCCGCCAACATTTCGGGCGGCCCCGATTTGTTCGTGCGAGACGACGACCCTGCAAACCTGTTTCGTGTGTGCAATAACAGGCAGAGGGAGAAAACAAAACAGCAACAAAAACAACGACCCAAAGGGTTGTCTGGATTGCTAGATTCCTTCCGCCCTCCCCGATCATCCCTGAGCCAATGCGCTGCCGAACCGTACGCCGGGCCAGAAGAGGATAAATTCGGTGCTGCACCGCTTGTTGCTGCGTGTGCGAAACCATTAGCCAGTTGCGGGCCAGCCCGGGCAGAGGCGCCAACCGGGTCCCAATTAATCAATTAAACGCACCACACAATCAGTGTAACATCATTATTTCGCGCATTATTTGCATATTTAATCATACGCCAGCGCCAGTGCGCGTTAATAAGTAATCAGTGGGCACCCTGCTGGGGCTGGGCTCGGGGGTCACCACCCATTCGAAGATGCAGGGGCCGCCTGACAAGGACCGTTTATTTGTTTTTCCCAAGTTTGTAAAGTCCAGCTATTAGGGTTTTGAGAATTGAACCCAAATGGAAGAAACAGAATTGGAGATGTTGACATCGTGGAGAAAAGAAACGAAGCATACAAGATGAGAATGTGAGCAGGAGATGATGGCTACTATTGGCAAAAATAATCAAGTAAGTAAGCGAGAGTGACACCAGAGATGTTAGAGTTCCTGTAGCATAATTCAAAGATGAGGTCTCATATGATGGCATATGTCATGAAGAATGGAGCCCAACTGCCTAAACAAGGCTTCCAATGTAAGTGAGTGTCCTCCAACATCTAGAAGACAAGCTCTTATCGAACATTGAGCGTCGATTGGCGCATCTAAGCACACTTCAAGATTCTTCAAAAGCAACTCAGAATCGATATGAAACGAATGTGTTTGATAGAATTAAAACATGTAATATGATACTTGTGAAGACGCAAAAAAAACCTTTTCAAGCAACACGAAGTTAATAGAACTTATCTAAAGAGGGTCAGCAAAACATCACAAACAAGTTTGAAGAGCTGCACGACATTATAAGGCAACTAGGACCGACCAACCCTGCACCGTACGCTGTTTGCGCACGGTTAATAAACGATCGGTAATACATCGGTGACAACTTGCACTGCCCTTCGACCGGTTGCCGGATCTTCTCACACTGCGGCTCGCCCAAAGATTCGCTCCGCAGGCCGCGGGTCAATTTCGCGCCTTACTTTCGCTTCTCCGTACGCGTGCGGTCGCCCCGCTAACCGTCTGGCCGGCGCGACCAGCGTCTGTACCCTTGATTATACTAGCCGCACCAGGCCCAGGCTAGACGTCTGTGGCGAAAGACCCGGCAGCCCGTGCCCCGGCTGGAGCCATCGCGATCCCCCTATGAATCGGCGCTACAGTTAAAGTCTTTATAGGACAATAAAGCGCGGCGCTGCGTACCGGCGTTAAAACAATGCAGCAAGAGGTCCGCAAAGCGGCTACAGGCTAATCTTGCGCAGGGTCTTAATGGTGGGTCGTTCTTCCCCCCCCCCTCCCCCTGCACAAAGTTTAATAGCCCTTAATAGGGGAACGGTTTTACGAAGACGACCTTGTCGAAAATAGACGACGCCTCGCCGACCTGTTGCAGCAGCTTGGCGCACGTTCTGGAACACATCTTGGAACCGTGCGCAGTATCGACCGTGTAGTGGCTGAGTCACTGCCGCCGTTCGGTTAGGAATTTAACCGGACTGGTACGGGTCCGGGTTTTTTAATCAGACAGGAATGCGCACACACACACACAGTGCCAGTGCCCATTGGCAACCAGAACGATCAGCGTTGGGTTTCTCCCCCAGGCCGCAGCGCGCAAGATGATCCTCAGCGCGAGTGGAGATGCGGTAGACTCGGCACGCACTAACGAGTGAAGGGGCCTGCAAGGGTCTGTTTGCAATCAATGCACTACTATTGGAGCTTCATAGATTCTGGTCATAGATTCGCCCATCGGGGGGGAGAAGTGCCAGGTTTAACGTCGTAAACTAACCTGCACAGTTTGTACCAAGGAATGTGGACCCTTTTGGTTTGTGTAATTGTTATTAGTATCTTAAGCCGAGCATTACCAGGAACTTCGACAAGGAAGTGGCTCGCTTCTAAGCATTCGTGCGTAGGACGCCAAGATATGCTGCGAATCCTGCTCCTGCTGGGTGGGGGTGGGGGGGGGGACAGAGTGTGAACAAAATGGACCGGTACTAATCGCCCTCCCGAAGGGGCACTTAGACCTCTGCGCACGTTTTTAAATTGCAAAACGGGAGACTGCAGCCCATTAATTCCACTCGCTCCGCCGGCCCATACGCACGGGATTAAGACGGGTCGCCCATTTTACGATCGCACCAACTGACGCACCGAACGCACTGCGTAGATGGATTATAAATTTGCTACTTGCATAAAGACCCCCCCCTCCTACGATAACCTTCGTGCGGTGGGCATTTGCAAAAATAATGCATAATCCCGAATAGGGTCGGCGAGAGAAACGGCACCGCACCAATTAGTAATCACTCGCCGTAACTTCACACCCGGGCACCTGGAGACCATTATTGGAGGGCGGGGCGGGGATGAGGGAGAGCAGAGATATGAATGTCAACACCGAGCCGGAAGCCGGACAGCCGTGTGCCTGATGTATGTGCCACTGTTAGTTCGCTTTGCATCTCATCGCGAGCGCGCGCGCGCGCTTGCGCTAAGCCCTTTTTGCAGAATGGCGGGAGCGTTAAAATTAATTTACGATCCCTCCCCACCCTTGGGTTGACTGCTGGGAATTAAGCAGTGTTTTAATCGATGTTTAATGGGCAGCAGAGAGAGAGAGAGCGCTGCGTTAGCTTAGGCTCCAGCTTTAACTGCGTGTTTATGGCGCACGGGACGCGGTGACAAAACGCATGTAATCTTCACGCAGCACGCTGCCTAAGCCGTCCTCAAGGTGCTCCAGGTACGTTATTACGGGCACCTGTGCTACTCGGAAGCAGTAGCATTGGATGTTTTTTATTTATTTTTTGCATATTTAAGTAGAGCTTTGCTTAAGTTAATGGAGCACAGCGATTAAATCGATGCGTGGAATGTACGCATTCCTAGGGGATGGGGTCTGAATTGAAGCCTAAAAAGGGTAATTTTGGGTCTGTGTTTTTTTCGCGCTGTCGGTGAATGATGAGTCTTTTGTAGCATCAATGAGTTTGAAGACATCACCGAAGAGAGACTTCCAAAGTGGGAAGTCCAAAGTGGTCGCAACGCCGCCTGGACTCACCAGTACAGAATTGAGGTTGGCCCTCCTGCCGACATTGCCAGAGGCTGAGGTCCTAAGCAGATTATCAGGTTGCAGGCCCAATATTATCCAAAACTGATGGTCACTGCGAGGTTTTGAAGAATGTATGTTTGAAGCCCTTTTGTCAAAACGTGGACCTTCTAAGTTGTCACAGCTTGAAGTAATCAAATGTTAAGATCCAAGACCATGGAAGTACTTGTACGTGGCTTCCAGAATATCGTAACTCCTTCGGATATCAGCAAAAACTGCTAGGACCATGTTTGTGAACTGCCGAAAAAAATAAACAACATCCCAATGTATCCAATGTTGAACAGACCGCACCCTACATCCAAGAGTGTGTACAGTTTCCGACATTTATGTCACTCCCCCCTCATCCCCACCCACTGGACTAACAAAACAAACAAACTACACCCGGTTAAGGTGGCCCGCGTTTTAGAAGGTTAGAACGGATACAGTCGGCCACCTCCCCATTTTGACTTGATGCTTTTTTGTTTTATATTGTTTTTTTTAATCTCTCTCTCTCTGTCTTTCAACGACCGTCTATTTGGCAGGCACTGTCAGAGCCATCGTCGGCTTTTCGATCTAATTATTATAATTTCGACGCGTACGCTTCGGCCCGCCTGCCCAATTGGATTCGGATTGGAGCAGAACCCAAGAGCCTCCCATTCCCGTTGGCCGTTGCGCGCTTTATTTCTCTATCGCTGCTGGTGCTGCTGCTGCTGTTCTACATCTTTACAAGTGACTTATGGGCGGCCATAAATCAGCACACCGCAAATAAAAACACCTATGCGCGAACGGCGAACACCTAAAACACAGCCAGCCCGCCCGGCCGAAATCGCCATACCTTGGCTCTCCCAGTGGCACCTTAGCTCGGGTGTTTTTTCTTTCTTTCTTTTCTTTAGTTTTCGTCTCAGGTTGTTATTTCGTAGTTGCGTTTGCTTTTTGCGGCTGCATTTGTTTGGCCCCGCTGCGTCGACCGTCCGATTTACTGCATCTTTTGGGGGCAGAGCAGCAGCAAACTTACCAACATCCTTCCCGTTGGGTGTGGTTCGGACTTCGTAGCTGCCACGCGCCATTGGAATGGGAAGGAATTTCGAGTATATGAGGGTAGCAAAACAAAGCAAAAAAAAAAAACATCCAGCCAGCAGAAACGAATAAAATTACAAGCTAACACTTTACCATTAAACGAGCTTACGTAGGTCAATTGAAGGAGCGAGATGATTGTAAGACGGACAACAACAACAAAAAACCCTCAACAAAGGCTGCTGCGTAGGGAATGAAGGATTAGACGCGGATCTCGCCCAGTACGGGCCGCTTCCGCTGATGTCATTTGATGCCCGATTTACCCCAGCGCGCGGGGCCAGAAGGATGGAAAAGCGCACCGAATATCTGTAGAGTAAATGGCAAATTACGGCCGCTCTAGAAGGCGATAGCAAATAAACACGTACCTGTGAAGTAATGTCCGATTCGTATGTTGAAAATGTCGCTTACTGGAGTTTGCTTTAAGTTAAGCCCAAACCGAATAGGTCAAGCTTTGTCGAGAAGTTTGATGAGCTGCGTATGTTCTACAGCTCAAGGCTGAAGGCTCCGTGCAACGCACCGTACTGAAATGTAGAATAAAACACCTCTCCTTAAGAGCAGGAGGGAATCTAACGACCAAAGACTTCAATGCTAGCTCAAGCGACTGTACTGCGCTACCTGATTTGGGTGATGACAAAAAAAATCGATTCTAATCAATTGTTTCTTCCTTCTCGACCCATGATTTTAAGGTATGACGTAGGTAATTGTTTATGATTAATTTTTTAATTTGTTATAAACATAGTATCCTATGAAAATCCTTTCCAAGCCCACTGTGACGTCATTTGATATCAAACCTAAGGACAGTTACATGTACAGTTATATAGGAGAAGCTAGGTATATGGAAGCAGAGGTACACTGCGAGTAAGAAGGACATTGCTTATAAATTCATAATAAAAGTAATAATAGAATAATTCAACAATGCAGCATCCAAACTGAAATTAAAGGTATTCCCCAATATACGCCATACTCTATATACGCTGTTTAGATATACGCGATATTCTAAATTTGACTGTATTCTTAGTACTTTGAGCAAATTTTACTGATTTGACACATCAACAGTCAAATGTAATACAATGCCCTCTTGGTTGCATTTCTATACCCATTTCAAAGGGTTTTAAAATTGTAATCGTCATCTTTAGTGATGAAAACCTACAGGTAGTTTGTTATAATTTGACTGAACTCTGTGTCAGGGAAGGATGGACATCCATATTTTTTTATGTATTTTATTCCTCTTCAATAGGTGTTATCATCAGATGTCATCTAATACGTAATCAGAAGGTAAGGGTAATCAGAATAGATAAACTACCCAGCAACTAGAGAAAGCATTGAAATATGCGACAAATGGAACACCGCTCAAAATAGCAGCCATGCTATTACTCGCTCGACGCTGATGAGGCTTTTCACGAAGGCCAATATCCTACCACGATTTGGACTACTTTGATCAACAAAAATAAATGCCATTGATACGACATCGGTCATGAATAGGTAAGAGGTTCTATGGGATTAACATGATCAACAAGTTTAATTTAAATTTGGAGAGAAAAAAAGTCCAGAAGGATCTTCTAACAAGTCGACCTAACAAGGGATCACGGACCTGTATAATTTCCGTTAGAGAATTCCTTAACTGTGTTCTGTACTCTGCAAGCAACGTCAGCCGTAAATGCCCGGTGATCTAATGTCGCAGATGCTGCATTCTACGATGTGTTGGAAGCGGCGCCCACAGTTTCCAGTTCCTAAAATTCACAGGTGAACGAGCCGTCGATGCATATGTCCAAGATTTTTTTTTTTACATGCACGTACCAGGAAGTTGAAGTTGACTATTAACACATTTTTTGATAATTTTCTGCAGCATTCAACAAAAAATGACAAAGATAGCTACTGAAAATTTGATATTTTAACAGCCTGTGATAGGTGGCCGAATTCCAAACGAACAGTCCTTTACATCAATCTAACTATTGTGTCAAAATAACTTAAAATTAAAGATGTAAATGGGAAATATAGTGCCACATTTATCATTTAAATTGCCAACTGCACTCGCGCCCAATTTCACACCCATGAATGAGCAGTCTCCCGACCATCTCCGGCGCGAAGCCACCAGGCACCATCGACACAGTAAAACCCATCCAGTAACAAACACACAAGTGCATAGTTTTGCGGAATATATTAGCTCAAGTTTGATATAAATAATATACAATTATTAACATGCTGCTATCGGGCGATCACGCACTCACGCCCAGGACGTATCCTACATCTCTAGAAGCAGGTGTTTTCCTTTCTTCTTCTTCTTCTTCTTCTTCTTCTTTTTGTTCGTTTATCCACACACACATTTCCAGGTGCTGGGTCTGCTCGTTTGGTACACATCTATACTTCCTTCGCTAACCAATACTGCTGCTATGTCTTTTCTGTTGCCTTATTTCGTCAGGTATTTCGCTTAAGGTAAGTAAATCAGATTCGATCTAGGGTGCGTTCGGTGCAACATAGGAAACTCGAGGAGGGTGAAGGTGGAAGGGAAAGACCCCACCCCCCACCCTCCACTCTCCTCGGTTGCCTCGGTACGTAATTTTTAACTAGCTTAGCGTTCCATGGCCGGAACCGGAATACTTGCGGCGGAAGCCACGCTGCTCAGCGATGCTAATCGGGGTGAGCGCATTTATAACAAATCGTTTAAAAAAAAAATGAGTGTACGAACTTAAATAAACAATGAGCATAACTTATTCCACTATTAAAGGGATGCACTTAAACAGAGAGAAAGTGAAAATGAAAGAGAGAACAGTAGAGATTGCAAGGGTAGAAATCAACGAGGAGCAAAAAGACTAGAAACAATATGATTGATGCTTTTTTTTTTTGTTCGAAATTTCGGTCCGTGGCAGATAAGTGAGTGAACAAAAAGAAAATACTACACCAAAAACCCACACACGCACACCCACAAAACTACATGTATAAAGTAAACAATAAACAATAAAAAAAAACTCTTCACTACAACTACGCACGGTACGGAGGGTAGCGTAACAAAACAAATAAACAAACAAAAAACATTTCAAGAGAGAGAGTGAGAGGAAAAGCCCAACAGATCCATATTCCACTGCCCAGGTTTCGTTCAGTCCGTTTAGGCCGCCCCATCGCCCGCCGGTTGCTGCACCGGGTTGGCGGCCGGACCGGGCATGCCGGCGGCTGGACTAGGGACCGACTCGACCAGGGCCAGCAGCCGCTGGCGCGTTTTCTTGTCGCTGCTGCACGCACACTGCACCAGCCCGGCCAGATGTTTGGGCGAGTAGCCGCGCGGCTCCAGCAGCCACTGTTCGAGCAGATCCTTCGGCAGGTAGTACGCCTTCACGTACTGCTCGACGTACGCCCGGTGCTCGGGATGCTTGCCGCCGGACACGATCTCGAGCAGCGACCAGAAGTGGGTAAAGTCGAGCTGCATCAGCGCCCGGCCCCCGGCGGAGCACTTTTTCGCGTTCGAAAAGCTGCGGAACAAACGGGAGAGAATGAGGCAATTAGAGCGGGAACAAGAAAAGCGATTACAAGAAAAAGGGTTCACGATTTGTCCAGCTTACCCCTCGACGAGCAGATGTGTCAGCACGTGCACAAAGCTATCCCACAGCACGTCCGGCGGCAGCATCACGGTGGAGGTTTGCTCTTCCAGCTTCATCGCGAAGTACTGTATGCCCTGCACAAACAAGAGAAGATTGGAAAATCGTTACTGAACTCGTCTTCTAATCGTTAGCGCAGACCGTTTTCATCGTTATGCCTGCGCGACACTGTCTGGGCCAAATTAAGCTATCTTTCCTTGTCTTGTAGAGGGAAATGTATCGCAACGCATGGGGCACAGAAGCGATATTTAATTACTTTCATACTTAATACAATCCTGTCTGTTCATATAATTATTACTACACCATAAAACCATTGGAATTAATGGCTTTTGTGGCATTAAATGGTAGAAATAAAATAAATAAGATTTTGAAAAGTGTTGCATTCTTCGCTTATCTTTACGAGTCTTCTTTTTCCACACAGACAGGGCAGTACAGATTGCGGATAAAGTAAACTCATTATACCAAACCATGTGACCAAATAAAAAAACGAGTTATATATGGAAGAACAAAAATAAAATAAAATGATCCAAAAATAAAGTAGTGGTGGAAGCTCGGAATCGAACCTACACGATTCCGTGTTCGGAATCAATTTCGGAGCCGATTCCGATACCGAAGTCGATTTCAGAGCCGATTCCGGAGTTGACTCCGGAGCCAATTCCAGATTCGAATCCGGAGCTGATTCCGGAGTCAAGTCCGAAGCCGATTCCGGAGTCGATTCCGGAGCAGCTTTCGAAGTTGACTCCGGAGCCAGTTCCGAACCCGAGTCCGGAGCCGATTCCGGAGTCGTGTTCAGAATCGATTCCGCGATCGGCGCTGGATTCAGAATCGGTTCCAGAATCGGAATTGCCCTGGGAATCGCAAATTGTCCTGGAAACGGAATCAGGATTGACTCCAGAAATGGAATTAATTTCCGAAATGAGATTCACTTCTTGAACTGAAATAAGAAGTTTCAGAAACGATATCAGTACGGGAACCTCCATGAAAATTGATCGTTTAAAAGTAAAATTTGATTCTTTGCGGTTATCGATACGTAGCATGGTCCAATGATGCCTCTTTTTTTGAAGATGCCGAAACCGACTCCGTTTCGAATCCGATTCTGATTTCGGAACCAAATTTGGTTCCGGAACGAATGTCGATTTCGGAACTGATTGCGGAGCCAATTCTGATGCCGGAGCCGGTTTCGATTTCGGAACCGATTCCGATACCGGAACCAATCCCGGAGCCGATTCTGGAATCGATTCCAGAAACTGATCCGAACGTACTATCCGCAATCGATTTCAGAAAACTTCGGAGTTAACCGGAATCGATTCCGCAAAAACTCATTTTTCCCACCATGAAAAACAAAAACTGAACCTAAAATGAAAAAAAAAAACAAAGTAGCCACTAAGCATGAAACACCACCGCCCCGCTTACCCGATTGATTGTGTCGATGTACGGCGAGTGCTGCACGTTCACGTGGTTCACGTCCCACTTCACCTTGGCCATCGCGTTCAGCACCGCCTGCAGATCGATGACGCGCGCGGTCGAGCACATGAAGATGGGCTTGCGCACATCCGGCACGTACTCGCCGGTGCGCGCGAGATACTCGCGCAGCGCCCCCTGCGTCCAGCCGTCCTCGCCGGCGTCCGTAGCGCCGCCCCCGAGCAGCCCGCCCAGGTACGACTCCATCTGCCGGAACTGCGCGACCAGCGTGACGCAGCTCTCCGAGGCGACGATGCGCTTCTGCAGCCCGTACAGCGTGTCCGGGTCGGCCAGATCCGGCCGCACCATCTCGTCCGACAGCGGCCAAACGCGGCGCAGCTTCGGCAGCAGCTCGGTCTGGATGCGCTGCAACGCGGCCCGCAGCCGCCCGCTCGCCAGATTGTCGCGCGGGACGGGCAGATCGGCCGAGAACAGGTCGTGCACCGAGTACAGATAGTAGTCGATCAGCTCCGCCATCGAGCGCACGATCTGTGGCGTGATCGGGTGCAGCAGCTTGCAGAAGTACAGGTAGCGGCCGATGCACCGCAGCACGGTCAGCGACGTGTTGACGACGACGAGCGGGGGCTGCGGGGTCGCCGCCGGTGCGGCCGGTCCGTGGCGCGGCGAGCCCGGCGAGCCGGCCGGCTGCTCGTTGCTGTTGTCGCTGCTGTCCTCCGAGCAGTAGTAGGACGACTCGTCCGCAATGCCCGCCAGTATGTCCTCCTCCAGCATCGTGCTGTCGAACCCGCCGTCAAACGGGGAGCTTTTCTCGGTAAAGCGCAGGAAGTACCCGCACGACCCGTACAGCGAGCTTTCGTCCTGCGAGTGCAGCGAGGAGGCACTGTCCGGCAGCAGGTCCGTGCCGGCCGGGCTTGCCCGCGCCACGGCCGCCGAACTGCCGGGCGAGACTGCCGATGCGGCCGCAGCCGCCGCCGCCGCCGTGCGTGCAAGCGCGTGCCGAAAGTTGCGATACTCCTGCAGCTGCGTGACGTCGTGAAAGCTGCCGATCGGTACCCACACCTCGTGGTCGAAGAACAGCCCGATCTCCTCGAGGCAGGCGGCGTGGTACCGCCGGAAAAACTCCATACTCTGGCGCTGCATCGCGCCGAGCAGCTTCTCCGACCGGCTGTCGCAAAACTCGCCGCCCACCTTCTTCAGCCGCTGCACGATCGCGAGCACCTGCACGAACTGGTCGTACTTGAGGGCGTGCAGCCGGCCGCTCCCGATGAACACGCACACCTTCGCCTGGATGTCGTTCCACAGCCGGAACTGGCCGCTCTCGAGCTTCTGCCGGATGTACTCCTGCTGGAAGGCGGCCGACGAACGATCGCCCCCCGATCCGGTCCCCGTCTCCGCCTCGGGGCCACCGGGTGCTTTCTCGTACAGGCAGCGGTTCTGGTGCCAGCAGCGGATCTGATGGTACGACACCAGTATCTTCCAGAACGCCCGGCACAGCTCGGTCAGACAGTGCACATACCGGTCCATCGGGACGCACTCGCACATCTGCTCGTACGTCAGCTTCTTGCTCTCCTCCACGCTTACCTCCATGTGCTGCCGCAGCACGGTGAACGCGGCCGTGTGCACCGACGACACGAAGTTCATGTGCAGCTGGTCCATCGCGATCAGCTGCTTGCCGAGCAGCTGGTACGCCTCCTGCAGCTTCTGGTACCGGGCCGGCTCGAACTCGGACGGCATCTCGCCGAGCACGCTCTCCAGCTGCACCTCCGTCAGCAGCAGCGTGTCCTGCAGCTTGTGCGACAGCGACTCGACGCACCGGTACTGGTGGAACCGCTGGGACAGATTCTTGTTCTCGAGCAGGATCGCGATCGCCCCGCCGTAGTCCGCGTCGGTCAGCCGGCGCTGCAGCCGCTGGTCGATCGACCGCATGCTCTTCAGCGCGTTCAGCGTGCGCAGCAGGTTGACCAGCGTCTGGCGCTTCTTGTACGCCGCCAGTATCTCCAGGTTGGTCGTGGTCAGCAGCAGCTTCGACGTGTCGAGCTTGGTGCGGGCCGCCCGGCACATCGTGACCGTGTCGCGCAGCAGCCGCTCCGTGTCGCGGATGCGCTGGAACTCCCCGTCGCAGGCGGCCCGCTGCTCCAGTATGAGCTGCAGCACCTTCTTCGAGATGACGCGGTGCTGCCGGCGCAGCACACCCATCGACTGCTCGATCGAGCCGCAGTCGAGCAGCTGGCCCGACTCGGACAGCTTGCGCAGCTCGTGCAGCCCGGTGTTGCTGCCGCCGTCGAAGTAGATCGCCTCGGTCGACTCCAGCACCTCCTGGTCGGAGGCGGCCTGCTCGCTGTCGGTGGCGGCCTGCTCGCCGCCCCCCCTACCCCGGCCCACGATCTCGTCCACCCAGTCGTACTCGGGCAGCGGGGCGGTGGCCGATCCGGGCGCGGTCGCTTTCGTGTGAGCGCCCTGGCCGGCGGGTGTAGCCGCGACCCGCGCTACCTGCTGCTGCTGCACGTAGTAGTCCGTGAAGCCCATCTTTGGAATTTTTACCTCTTTCTGTAGCAAAAAAAAAACGTAACACACACACACACATTAGGGTTTATTACAAAGGAGTGGTATAGGCATAGGCGAATGCTATGTGTGTAGTGAGGTGCAGCAGATTGAAAGCTGTTACACCCTCAGCTGATCAACGCCACCAACACACACACACACACACACACACACAACGCCATACAGAACCTTTTTGTTGATGAGCTCCAGAACTTTGAACTTGATTTCCTCCACCTTCTCCATGGTTTCTGCTGGGCGGGGGTTGATTTTTCTGTTGCAAGATGTTGCTGCTGTTGATTGTGAGCAGGCCCCGGGGGCAGCAGGATGGGCGCGCAAAAAGGCAAAATGGTTTCACTTTGTTATTGTTGCCACTTGTTAGCGATGACGGTAGGATGGTGATGTTGGGTGGATGGGTGGTGAATCACCACCGAAAAACTTCGCCCCGCTGGTATCGCACCGCAGCTGTGTTGTTCGCTGCGGAACGACTACCTCCTCCCACACCTCATTCTCGTTCAAACAACACTCGCACTAAGGTGACACGACCGAATGGACCACGAGCAAGATGGGGAGGGCGAGGGAATGGTACAGCTATCACTAATGGTACAGCCCACGGCCCACTGCAGGCCGTAATCAACAGCTCGCCAAATAATAATACATAAAAGCGGCCCACAGCTTCTCCCCACAGCTGCACCGAGAGGCCGTCGATGCGGTCGATGTGTTGGTATTGTTTGACTGATTGGGCCCGTACAACATGGCGAGGGGTTTTTGACGTTCGAATATCGCTGCATCTCGCTCATTTTCGCTACCATTCCTTAGGCAACGGTCTAATGTTGTTGCGCGCAACATCGTTGCTCGGAAACATATCGCTGGTCTATGAATGTTGCTGGCAACATTTCGCTTTGACATTGTTCAGCGTCAAAAATTAGCCAATTTACAGCTCAGAGTTTATTCTTTATCATTCACTTGTTGAATTAAGGCAGCGGTAATCGCTACTGCGGGCGTGTGGGCGTGCGTGCGGAAAAATCAAAATTGTTTGATTCTGACGCATGCGGTTGCGGGCTGTCACCCGCTGCGAGTGTCAAATTCCATACATTTTCAGAAAACGCACGCACGCCCGCATCAGCGATTGCCGCTGTCCAAGCATTGAAAAAATAAAATATACATAAAAAATTGTATTATAATAATAATAATGCAAAAAATCCAAATTGATGTCAACAAAACGCACACTGCTGCTGTGTCATTTCATACACTCGATTACAGTCTGTTTCTGCGTTCCCGCCCTACCCGCAAAATTCCGTTAAATGCCTTCTAATCGCCTTATAATCGCCGGCGAATTGAAGGCGATCAGCAGTGCATTTAGCAGTAATTAAATGCCTTTGAAATATGTCATTGAAAAATTTCGCTTTTAATTTGAAATTTGAAATTGCAACTGTCAAAAGAAAACCTTACAAGCGTCTTCGGCACTGCGCTGTTGTAGTGTTCCCAGATATGTGCGTGAGATTCGATAGCACGATTTACATGTTATGTTCTCTTGCGTTAAGCTCTGAGCTATTTCACTTTATTAAATATGGTCTGCATTATTCGGTTGTTAAAGACCAACCCGTTGAAAGGTATTAATATATCAAACTTATTTCGATAACTCTAGTAAAAGGAGAAATGAGATACATTTTTCTCCCATCCTGATTATGAAGGGTAAACATAGTCATTATTATGTTTTTTAAAAAGGTGTTTTTAAAATTTCGCTTCACATAAATTTGATTTGTTCTAATTATAGCAAGAAAATATTAATTTAAAAAGAAATAAACACAGAAAAAAGATAATAAAAATTAGGATTTGAACACACGCTTTCTCGGTTCGGAACTAAAAGCGTTGTCACTACCCTTGTTGGCAGTTACATTAGTGAGGGTGCAAAATCAGTATATAAACAAGCTAAGATGGCGGCAAGTTATCTGCTCTCGTTGAATCAAAAAGTTGAAAGATTTCGAAGAGATCCTGTTTCAGCCGTGAAAGTTTCGGTTGAAATCTTTATTCGCCTTCTAAGGCGACTAAGGCCTTAAATGCCTTCTGAATGCCTTCAAAGCCGTTTAATGCTGGTAGGGCGACGAATCCGCGTAACTCGAATATCCGCGTAAGCCGAATTTCACGTTTTTTGGCTAAAATACTGTTGATTACCCTTAGTTTTTTATTTAATTTAGTATTTTTATACACTTTATCATTTATTTGATATGATTCGTGCAGAAAATTCTAAAATTTCTGGCTTTTAAGCGGTTTCACCCAAGCTCCCGACCACGCTGGTTTTCGCTGGTCTTTTCGGGGATAATTCGTTAACGAACCCAAATAGCCAGAATTGCTTAAGCAGCTCATTTTGGCACGCTAAAGATCGCTGCTCTAATTCGCCTTTTGCAGTAGATAAACAGCATCAAAGTTCTATGTGGGTCTTTCAAACAGCGCCTAAGCAGCTTCCTTATGCCACGATGCCAGGGATTATTTTTCTTTGTGTTTTATTTTCAAGCAAGCGTCATCGATGAAATAAACAACAAGATTTGTTTCGTTTAAACACATGTGTATATTTTTAAATTTTTGTATTGATGAATTACACAAAATGTCACACAATTTACTGATAATTCACAATCACTTCACTCAATATTAATTCTTCAATTAACGAATCTAACTTGTGCAGCAGCAATGAGATTATTGCCGGCGTCCGTCTTTGACACTTTGACAAGAGCCATCTCGTACCGATGTCATGCATTAAAAAGCTATAAAGTTCCACCAAGTTCGGTACGCTTTCTTAACAACCCAAGTGCCACAAATCCACTAAACGACCACTAAACGGCTTCTAAACGACTCAAGTTCTCTACCTAAACGGAATATAGAAAGACTTCGTTTAGCAGACGGCAAACGACTCATTCATTCTAAAAATAGCAAAAAAGCTGGTGGCGCTCTCTGTTGGTGGGATACCCCAACCAGTTGAGCTTCATCGCTTGGAGGAGAGCTTTCTCATTTCCTCTGTACTGTTGTATGGTTTCGCATTGAAGTTATGCATCGCTAGAACTAGAGCGGCGATACGATTGTTTAAATACTAAACTCCAACGGAAACCACCAGTACTGAAGCAAGTGAGATTTGAGTAATGGTCGTTGGTGTTGATACCCACGTATCTGACCACACGACCATTTATATAGATTTTTGCTCAGAAAGTTAGAAGGCTATATAGGTCATAATAAAATGCAACTTGTCGAAATACATTGCAAGAAAAGGATAGCAATATAATGATGAGTTGTAATACGCCATCTATTGATCAAACCAATGAAGCTGTGGAGCTTTCATTTTTTTTCTATGGATATTCAATTTTCCAGTCGTTTAAGCTTAATCTGTGGCGCTTGGGAAGCCTTCAAGTTCCACCATGAACCCTACACATAGTGCTAATCAGCCGCAAAGTTCCAAAGAGTACCATCCCAAGCGCCACAGATTAAGCTTAAACGACTGGAAGATTGAATATCCATAGAAAAAAAATGAAAGCTCCACAGCTTCATTGGTTTGATCTATAGATGGCGTATTAAAACTGATTATTATATTGCTATCCTTTTCTTGCAATGTGTTTCGGCAAGTTTCATCTTATCATGACCTATATAGCCTTCTAACTTTCCGAGCAAAAATCTATATGAATGGTCCTGTGGTCAAATACGTGGGTATCAACACCAACGACCATTACTCAAATCTCACTTGTTTCAGTGCTGATGGTTTCCATTGGAGTTTAGTATTTAAACAATTGTATCGCCGTTCTAGTTCTAGCGATGCATAACTACAATGTGAAACCATACAACAGTACAGAGGAAATGAGAAAGCTCTCCTCCAAGCGATGAAGCTCAACTGGTTGGGGTATCCCACCAACAGAGAGCGCCACCAGCTTTTTCGCTATTTTTAGAATGCATGAGTCGTTTGCCGTCTGCTAAACGAAGTCTTTTTATATTCCGTTTAGGTAGAGAACTTGAGTCGTTTAGAAGCCGTTTAGTGGTCGTTTAGTGGATTTGTGGCACTTGGGATGTGCCTGTTAAAAAGCTCCATAGTTCCGCAAAGTACCGTCTATCTCTTAATCAGCCACAAAGTACGACATCGGAACAATTTTTCGTTAAACAGCCCTAAATCAGCTATAAAGTACGAGCTGGCTATTTGGGTTGAGTGTATGGAGTTTGAAAAAGTTAGTTTTTTGAGTGTATGGAGTTTGAAAAAGTGAGTTTTTTGAGTGTATGAAGTTTGAAAAAGTGAATTTTTGAGTGTATGGAGTTTGAAAAAGTGAGTTTATTGAGTTTTAAAAGTGAGCTTTTTGAGTTTGAAAAGTGAGTTTATTGAGTTTGAAAAGTGAGTTTAGCGAGTTTGGAAAGTGAGTTTAGCGAGTTTGATCTTCAGGGATTCATCTATCTATGAAGATTCATAAGCATCTGCAGATGTAGAAATCCGCAGAGATTCATAAATCATTGAATTTGATATACAAATTCATTGAATCTCTTTGAAGATGCATTCAGATGCATTGAAGACTGAATCTGAATTTCCTATCTCGAATACCGACAGACTCCGTCACCCTAGTAAGTCCCTGAGAAAGAAAAACTTCCAGCTTCAATCCTTACTTAGCCGGCCGATGCGTGGCTTTATCCATAAGTTTATTGTGTATTGCTTTATCGTAAGCTCTCATTAAAAAAAGAAAGAAAAAAAACCTGCTGCTGCTAATCTCTAGCGAGATACGCCTCCGCCCACTTCACGGGCAGCCGCACTCCTCCACGATCATCTTCGCCAGATCCTGCTTGATGATGCGCCCGTCCGGTCCGTAAAAGATCAGCGACATGGGCGAGTACTTGACCGGCGCACAGCACTGATGAATCCCGGCCAATCCAGCGCCCCCGCCCGCTCCCCCACCGCCCCCGCCGCCCGCCTTGTGATGCATCTTGCCGAGCCCCCGGTTCCCGGCGCCGCCCTGCCGCCGGTACTGGTCGATCACGTAATGGTACTCGGAGCTGAACCGGTCCGCCAGATGGCAGCTGCCCTTGCAGTAGTTCGCGTAGTACCCGTGCGGTCTTATAATCCAGTCGTCCCACTTGAGCGCCTTAAAGTCGACGTAGAACTTTTGCTTGCAGCACTGCTCGTTCGGCGCCCCTGTACAGTCGAGGGCGCGGCGCCGCAACCGGCGGACCTGCGTCGTCGCCAGGCTGACGAACAGGTGCGGCCGGTTGTAGTCGTCGTCCGTGCCCTCGCCGTACGCGACCTTGCGCTCCTGGCTCTTCGGATGCTTCGCCTTCACCACTGACCGGGGCGCACCGTCCATCATCAGCACCGGCTTCTGCTTCCGGCTGCTGCCGTACAGCCCGACCCGGGCGAGGTGCGCCAGATGGTGGTGGTTGGCCGCGTGCTCGAAGATGTGCACCCGGATCTTGTTGCCGCAGCCGGAACAGTCGACGAACAGCTTCAGGCTGTCGTTGCGCTTCTCGCCGTGCCACTGGCGGACCGCGTTGGTCAGATCGATCTGCTGCCAGCCGAGCCCGGTTTCGAGCGGGATCGTGTGCTTCGCTATCATTTCCGTGTGCTTCGAGAACTCCTGCGATAGGGAAAACATTAATTACTCCGTAAGATCTTATTTTGGAGCAGCGTATACGTGTTACGTATTATCATTTATCCGATCCTGCGTTCCTATTTCTACCTACATCGGTCCACATCCATATTGGATGATGGTCAGCGCATAGTCAAGAATTTTGGTAGATTTGGATAGGATCTTTTTTTTTTTTTTTGAACCTATCAGGTGTGCCCCAGAGAAGACCACTATGTCCTGTACTGCTCATTATACTCACAAAGGATTGTATCATCATTCTTGCTGATATGTCCTGCACCTCCGACAGATTGTTTCAGTGGATCTCATAGTTTTGGGACACTTTATTGACTCTTTCTTCCGGGAAATTAACTTTACGAGATGAAAATTAGGGTCTATAGCATACTGTTTGCCTAATTCCAATAGGAATTCGCAGTGACCCGGATCAGCCTACGGAATCCCGTAGATTCAATTTCCCAACAGTTTACATTCCTTAAGAAAGAATCTAGGAAGTGCCCCACCACACCAGAAAAAAACCCTGTATACAGACGACATTAAACTATACATCCCAGCATCTTCTTGGACGGATTATCGCTCATTCCCAACTTGTCTGGATGCATTCTTCCCATTGAATGCCTCTATCTCCTACTAGATGTGCTCTCCTTTGGTCGTAAGTTGCATAACCTTCTTAGTGCTTGTTGCTTCAGCTAAAAATGACGTCTTTGAAAGTCTGGAGTAACCAGGATTGTCATTTGTTTATCCAGGGCTCTATTTGCCTTCCTTTCCATTCCCGCCCGAAAATCCTTATTATAGTATGTCCTTCAAATTTTAACCTCATTCTTATATGCAAAGCTCCATCTAGAATATGATCTCTAGTACCACCACGAAACGCCCAACCATCGTTACCCACCTCCTCCTTGCTCATCGTTTCCGCCGGCTTGGATCCGTTGATGATGCGAAACACCCACAGCACGAGCACCTTGTTGCCGCCGTGGATGTTCCAGTGGCTGTCCGTGCCGGCCATACTGCCACTCCCCTTGTTCGCCTTGCTCTTCGGCTTCAGCTTCAGCTCCAGCCGGATCCAGAGGGTCGCATTGTACACCCGCATCGTACCATCCATCGAGGACGGTATCGAGTTGAGCGAGGGAAAGGTAAAGAACTGATGGCCGGGAATGGTTTCGCCTTTGGAGAGTAAATGGTTCAGTTAGGCTGTGCGGGGAGGGGTGGCGCTGGGTTTAGCTTATCTTCTAAACGTGGGTTCAAAATTGTGCTGCGCGGGAGCCCGCCTCCGGACCTCACTCAGACATATCACTCGCATATGGAAAACGGATGCCATTTACATACGCAGGGGGTTTGCTCGGAAAGTTTGGAATATCGTGTGCACAGTTTCCCATCCCCCCCCCCCCCCAGTGCAAACCCCCAAAACCCACAATTACCTCCCCTCTCCCTCTCCCCGGGGTCCAGAGTCCAGGTGTGCATTCCAGGTCGGCGTTCCGCGTCCGCTTATCAAAAAGCTGAAAGGCTCAAAGCATATGTTTTGCAAAAAGGTAAATCCTCAGCGCACCGCTGGGTGTGGTAGTGTGTACGCCCCGATGGGTGTATGTGTTCTACCGCAAATACCATCTACGTTCCGGTGGTGTACGTCATCCATCAAGCGCACGGAGATAGCTATCGACTGTTGCGATAAGCAGTGTGTCTCCCTGTGCGCAGCACCAACTGCAACTTCTGTCTCGTCAGTTACTCACCATCCGTCGAGCCGAGCCGGACGACCTGACACGCCACGACCATGCTGACGACGTTCGCCGGTACGCTGAGCTGCCCGGTCGCCACCGGCCACATCTTTCACGTGCGGGCCAAATCGATGGACGACGCGGAAAGGTAAGGTTGAAAGCCCGCAGCACGCACGCAAACACTAAACGGCGCCCCACTAACACCACGATCAAACACACCTGACAGGGTCGAGGTAGGCTTTCAGACGGACAAAACGGCCGACGCGGACGCGCTGCTGCACCTGTCGGTGCGGTACGAGGGCCAGCGGATCGTGCGCACGGCCCGGCTCGGCGGCCAGTGGCAGCCGGCGGCCGACGACGTGCCGGCTGAGGAGGGGGCCACCGCCAAGGTGCTGCAGCGGCTCGTGCCCGGCAAGGTGTTCACGCTGTACGTGCTGGTGGGCGACCAGCAGTTCCACGTTGCGCTCGGCGGCACCCCGGTCGGGACGTACCCGATCCGGGGGCCGCTCGCCGACATCAAGGCGATCGCGATCACGCGCGACGTGCACCAGGTGCTGTCCGTCGACCATCGGCAGTCGTTTCCGGTGCCGTATCCGGCGCTGCAGGGCGACGACGGTACCGCCTACTACTTCTCCAACGACGTCCCGAAACCGTTCCTGCCCGGTAGGTTAGCTCCGGCTCCTATTGGAGCACCTGCGTGCCACCTGCAATCAAACAGCAAACGTTTCTTAAACCACACCAACCAACAGGCCACATCATCATCCTGACCGCCATCCCGTACGGCAATCCGCGCGGCGGCTTCATCCTGAAGTTCAACGAGAACGGCAGCAAGCGGCAGGCACTGCACTTCAATCCCCGCTTCGATCCGCACTACGTGGTCGTGCGGAATTCGCACGCGTCCGACGCGCTCGAGTGAGTCGCCCCGCATCGCCCCACGGGAGAGGAACAGTGCTGTGATTTTCTGGATCCTTTTTTTTTTTTTTCACCCCCGCAGCTTCCGGCAGGAGGAACGGTCCGGCGGCTTCCCCTTCATCATCGACCAGCAGTTCAAGCTGGCGATCGGGCTGGCGGAGCAGGAGTTCCGGTTCGCCATCAACGGGAGCAGGTTCGAGACGTACGCGTACAGGGCGCCCCGCCAGCTGGACGTGCTGAACGGCTTCCGCATCGAGTGTACCGGCGGGCTGCAGCTGGAGGTGACCGCCGTCGACCATTACTACTCGGGCGTCCCGAGCTGTGCCGGCTTCGAGGAGTACTCCGACCCGGACGTCGACATCATGTAGTGTGGGGGGGGGGGGGGGAGGGATCCTTTTTTTTTTTTTGTTCAGCAGGGAGTAAACGCTTCCGGCCACGTCGTGGCCAATGGGCCTGAAAAGTAACTGACTGTCGGACTGCATTTTTTCTTTCTTTTTGTTACACCGCCAGACTCACACGCACACACAGACACGCTTCTCTAAGCATGCGCTCCACAACGTCCCGGCGCCTCGGGGACAGGACTGTGTGCGCGTACGTCATGCACCAGATGCACATAAAGAGGGGCAAAGTGATTGAAAATATAGCGCAGCATATCCGACAAACAAGTTCGTTATCTTACTTCTAGCGCTTGGTAGGTGAGCTTGTGCTCCGCAAGATAAAAGCGAAATTGTATCCCCAGAGCGATATTCCAGCTGAACAATAAAGCATGGGCATATTTGCGGGTAAAAGTGCGTTTTGTTGTGGTTCTATCGGATATATGCGGTAACATTGTTTTCCTGAGTAGAGAAGATTGCGTTCCACAGGTTCCGGGACAGGTGCAGATACAGTTCCACGAGCGGAATACAATGGAGAGCAGTGGCAGGTTCAGGAAGCGTCATGTTCAGCGTTCCAGGGTCGGGTTTGGGGTATTAGTTCCACGTTCGATTTGGGTTCTGTATCAATTCCAGCAACAGTAAGGATACAGTATCAGATACTGGGCTGGTATAGGTTTAGGAACAATTCTGGATCAGATATGGAATCTATGTCAGTTACATCGCCCGTATCAGTTCAGAATCAGATTTATATCAGATCAGAGCGTTATGGGTTCGGTATTATTTCCAGAACCGGTATGGATTCAATATCAATTCCCACAACTGTATGAGTTCAGGATCTGTTCCAGGACCACTATGAGTTCGAGATCCGACCCAGGACTGGCATAGGTTCAGGATCATTTCCTCTAACGATATGAGATCTATATTAGTTCCAGCGCTGCTACTGGTACAGGATCTGTTCCTGGTCTATTATGGATTCGGGATCAGTTACAGTACCGGTATGAATGCAATATCAGTTCCAAGACCGGTATGGGTTTAACATTTCCAGGACAGATATGGGTGCAATATAAGTTCCAGGTCCGTTATAAGTTCTGAATCAGATCAATATTAGATCTAGCTATGTGCTCTCCGGAGCGCAACCCACGACTCCGATCCGACTCCGATTATTATTAGTCAGACTCCGACACCATCAAAATGGAATCACTAGATTCGCCCGGAGTCGGCCAGAGCCACCCAAAGTCGTCCAGAGTCGTTCGGAGTCGTTCGGAGTCGTCCAAAGTCGTCTGGATCCGTTCGGAGTCGTTTTGAGGCACTTCGTATATAGGACTTTGTGTCGAAGACCTACTCCGGACGACTCCGCACGACTCCGAACGACTCCGGACGACTCCGGATAATGCAGCGCGGACCTACCTTCCGGAGTCGATTCCAAATTTATCGGAGTCGGATCAAAGTCGACTCCGGATTTTTGCTTACTTTACCCATCACTAATTAGATCAGACCGTTATGAGTTCAATATCGTTTCCAGGACCGGTATGGTTTCAGCACCAGTTCCTTCACCTGTACAGGTTCGAGATCAATTCCCGCACCTTTATGAGTTCCGGATCAGTTCCCGCGCCTTTACGAGTTCAGGATCAGTTCCAGGATCTATATAGGTTCAGGATCAGTTTTGGAACCGGTATGGGTTCTATATTAGTTCCAGCACCAATACGAGTAGAGGATCAGTTCCAAGACCGATACGGGTTCGGAATCAGTTCCAGGACCGGTTTAGGTTCAGTAATAGTTCCAGGACAGATATGGATTCAATATCAGCTCCTGGATCGGTATGGACCCATCATCAGTTCTAGCACCTGTATAGGTTTGAGATCAATTCCCGCACCTTAAAGAGTTCAGAATGAGTTCCACTATAAGTTCGGTTTAGGTTAAATAACAATTCCAGAACAGATATAGGTTAAATATCAGTTCCAGATCCGTAATGATTTCCTGAACCTATATCAGTTCCAGGACCGGTATGGACTCAGGATCAGTTCCAGCTCCTGTATAGGTTCGAGATCAAATTCTGCACCTTTATGAATTCAGAATCAGTTCCACTATAAGTTCGGGATAACATCCAACACTGGAACTGGTCCTGCACCGATATCAGTTCCACAACCGCTATAGAAGCTATATTTGATCCAGAACCAGTATGAGTACAGGATCAGTTACTGGACCGTTATGTCTCAAGACCGAAATAGGTTCAATACCAGTGCCTGGACCGGTATAAATACAATATAAGTTCTAGGACCGATATGGGTTCAATGCCAGGTCCGGTATTTCTTCAGTATCAGTTTAAGTGCCAGCATCGATTCCAGCATGTGTATAAGTTCTAGATCAAATGCTGCACCAGTACGAGTTCAGGTTCAGTTCCCGGACCGTTGTGGGCTTTATACCAGTTCCAGGACCTGTATGGATACAGGCACGTTATGACGAACGACGTAAATCCATTTGTCGCACATGGTTTTTGCGTTGCGGTAGTTACACAAAAATCCAGTATTGCATATGTTTTCTTATAAGAACGAACGGTTTAAACAATTCCAGCACCTGTGAATGGGTTTGAAGTCACTTTCAGTAGCGGTATGAGTTTAGTATCAGTTCTAGGACTGGAATAGGCATCTGTATGTGTTCGAGCGTTGTTCCAAAAACCGTTATAATTTCGTAAGACGAAACATTCACACTGCTTCCGTTGGCACCTCCAGACGGTCATGCTCTTAATAAGTTCTCATTCTTTTGCAAAAAAAAAAAAAAAAAAATCGCGCAGCAATATCGGTTCCAGGCTGCACATACAACACACGCAACTCTTGCGAGCCATGCTGCCTAAAAGTAAACTATGATAGGGCTGAGCAAAAAAAAAACAAAGCCATAAAAGTCATGTAGCAAATATGTTCCACACTTTTCCTAATAAAAACGTATACACACACGCACCATCGCTCAGCAAAGCCAGCATCAGGCAGCATGTGCACCGCGCTCTAACTGCAACTAGCTCCCACAATAAGTGCATTTTTCAGAACCGTTCAGAACGCACTCTGCACAACACCAAACATACCGGCATGTGGATCGTACGGTAGCATATTGCTGTGCAAATAGCATGTAGCAATTGGTTCCCCAAAAAGAACAAACACATACACAAAAACCGTCCCTAATGCACGACCAACGAGGGCTGGCAGGCGACGATCGAGCGTGTTATCGAACATGGAATATGCTGAATGCTGCACGCACGTTGTTCTAGACATTACATCAAACGAACAAAAATATATTGTCGCCCAGGTTTTTATCGCACTGCGAGCGCGGCAAAGTTCTATGCTAGCATGTGCAATGAAGTTGGTTGGTAGCAAAAAGTCATGTAGCACATTGGTTCCGAGACTGCGTTTGAACCAGAACGAAAGCAGCAGCAGCACCAGAACGCCCAGTGCCCAGTTTTAGCGAACCTGCAGGACAACATTATGCCACAAGCATGCTGCAGCATGCCTTGGTCGAATAGTTGGCTTAGCTAAATGAATGTCGTGTAGCAGATTCGTTCCAGCCGTTGCATAAAACAAACACCCAAACCCTTAGCTAATTACGGTGCCACTGGGAGCCGAGCACTGTATCGCACTGCAAGGAAGGCTCCCATTCGCACGCTCCCAGAACCTGCGGTCCTATTTGTTCTTACACACGCACGCAACGCACAACAGCCCCAACGACAGTGGAGCAGCGCCAGGCGAACTGCCCACTGTGCACATGTGTAACGCGTACGAGCGAGCATGCGGTTGGTGTGCGCAAAATATCATGTTGCCCGATTTGTTCCGGCGCAAGAGACGAAACGCACACTTCGCCCCGGGGCTGCCTTCCCCGGCGAATCGATGCCCGAAACGGCCGAGCATGGGCGAGCGCGAGCGCGATAAGATAAATGCAGCGTCGGCTGCGCGATAAGAGCATTCCCGGAGGCCAGCTCATGCATCTGATACCAGCGGAACTGTTTGGAGGGTGAGCGATGGGGAAGCAATAGGGGACACAGGTGCTGCAAACCATGGTGAAGCGAAGGGTTTATGTGCTCCGCGTTTAAATAGCACTGCCAGCGGCAACCACGGCAGTAGTATTGGTTTGCATCGCGCCCGAGGGAGCACATACGATGAGAGCATCAAGAATCGTAAGTCACCTTTCCGCGTCTGTGTGTGTGTGTGTGGTTAATGCTTGTATCTTTTTCTATCAACCCCACCCCCCCCCCCGGCAGATAATAATATTGCTGGCGAGCTTCGGTGCGGTCGCGCCGGAGCAGTACGAGGACGCGGCGACGCTCTGCGACAGGTGCGCGTGCGTGATCGCGAACCGGACCAGGGCGGTGCACGGGTACGACCTGCTGGACTGCTCGCGCAAGGGGCTGACGCACATGATCGGGGGCTGGCCGGCCCGGTTCGACACTGCCGAGCCGGAGCGCGAGATCGTCCTGTCGCTGTCCGGGAACAACCTCACCCGGCTGGAGCAGCTGCCCGCGACCAACACGACGCTGGTGTTCAGCTGCCGCCACTGCAACCTGGCCAGCGTGGCGGGCGGGCTGTTCCTCGACACCGCCAACGTGCTGCGGGTCGACCTCAGCCACAACCGGCTGACGGGCGATGCGCTTACGGCGGCGGTGTTCCGCGGCCAGTACGTCGGCGAGGACAGCGCGCTGCTGCTGCAGCTGGACGAGCTCGATCTGGGCGCGAACGCGATCGGCCACCTGGAGGAGGACGCGTTCGAGCACATCGTGAGCCTGCGGGAGCTGTCCCTTGCCCGCAACCCGCTCGGCAAGCTGGCGGGCGGTACGGCGCGCGCCCTCGCCCAGCTCGTCAACCTGGAGCATCTCGACCTGTCGTACGCCGAGCTGACCGAGCTGGACGAGAGCGTGTTCGGCGGGATGCGGTCGCTCCACGAGCTCGACCTGCGGGGCAACCGGCTGGGCGCGGTACCGGAGGCGCTCTATCCGCTCGCCGCGCTGCACACGCTCAATCTGGCGGAAAACCCGATCGAGGTGCTGAGCTTCGCCCAGCGTGAGTAGCAAACCTGGTGTGGGCATTTTTTTTTTTTTTTTTTGGTGGACCAATTTGAGCGTGTTCTCTTCTTCTCTGTGTGGCAGCACTCGACTATCTGTTTGAGCTGAACGTGAGCAGCATGCCGTTGCTGCACACCGTCGAGGTGGACTCGTTTGCGCACGTGCGCATGCTGCGCACGCTGCTCGCGCGCAACAACACGCCGCTGGAGGTGTTCGACATGACCATACTGCACCATCTGACCGATCTGCGCGAGGTACGCTTGCTCCTCCAACCTAACCTGCAAACAATCACTCTAAAAACTATTCTATTTCGCAGCTCGACCTGTCGCAGTCGATGCTGAAGCATCTGCACCCACCGAACGGCAGTGTGGCCCTGCCGCCCGCCGCCTACCTGAACGTGCTCGAGATACTGCTGCTGCACGAGAACCCGTGGCACTGCGACTGTGCGCTGCAGAAGGTGCTCCGCTACATCCACTTCTTCTCCCACTCGGACTACGAGGACGAGGACGATACGCGCTGCGAAACGCCCCACTTGCTGGCCGCGATGCACCTGGTCGACCTGTACTACATCGACGTGTGCGACCAGCCGGAGGAGGGCCCGGCCGGGCCGATGTACGAGAAGCCGGCCTTCCTGCGCCCGGGCGCCATCTTTCTCTCGCTGCTGTCGGTCGGCATCGTCGTCGGGCTCGGCATCATCATCGGGCTGGTGATCGTGTGTCTCAAGCGCCGGCTGGCGGCCCAGGGGCTCGGCTTTACCTCCGCGCCGGTCCGCTACACCTCGGTGCGCGAAAGCACCACGTCCACCGTTTTTCAGCCGTAGAGCGTGGTGCCTTGTGGACTGTGAGTGGGCGGGGAAAAGGGGGGGAGGCTGCAAAACGTTCCTTACACTAGGGCTGATAGAGTAAACCGCGGTTTAAAATCAACATTCAACATTTAAGCTAGTTTAGTGCGTAGTGTCGTTTTAGTAAATAGTACATATCGCATCGTAGGGCAATGGTAGTGAAGTTGTTTGGGATCTGGGGGAGACATTTTCTAGACAAAACTGCCGTGAGGTCAGTGGTTAGGGCAATTACCTCGCGCTGAAGTGGACCAGAAACAAGGACAGGATGTGCCGGACGGTGGATGTGCCTCGCCAGCTGATCGCCCCAACACTTCACTGCCGCCGACATAACCTATAAGTTACTGCCAGCGTCTCGCACCAGGCATTCGAATCATTTGCACTTTTAGGGTAGTTTTTTTTTAAATCTAACCTTTTTTGCATTAATTTTAATCATTCTCCAATTTTAATTCACAATTTTAACGTCTAATTTAAAATAAAAATGTGAAAAAAAAGTTGTACAACACAGCCACCGCGTTGTAAACAAAACCACAATTCCACCAAAATGTAAACAGCGGGTAAATCGCTTTCGCACTGACAGGCGCAGCGAGCTGTCAATGCTGTTTACATTGCTTCGCACCGTCAACAGTGGCAGGTGAGGTCAGTGATGGTGGGTCACGGGCCCATATTAACCGTAGAGTTGGCAACCAGATTTACACACGTAAGTTGGCAACCGGCATACCCGGGTGTTCCACTCGTTTTGATGCAAAAAATTAACGCTTTTCATAGGTAAACAATGCTTTCTATATTTTAATGCTG
The DNA here is from genome assembly GCF_017562075.2 of Anopheles merus. Classification (NCBI taxonomy): domain Eukaryota; kingdom Metazoa; phylum Arthropoda; class Insecta; order Diptera; family Culicidae; genus Anopheles; species Anopheles merus. The sequence goes on along the minus strand of NC_054081.1, from coordinate 5,722,602 downwards.
TAAGCAAGTAATGCCGACCACATATTCTCTTCTATTTCATTTATTCATTAGGTTTTTTCATTTTATTATAAAAATAACGGTCAAATTGAAATTTGGAATCGCTTGAATTTGACTCGAAAATAAGCACAATACGAAAAGAGGAAGAAGAGAAACGTCATTCTCCACACAAAATGTATGGAATACCCGGGTATGCTGGTTGCCAACCCGGGTTTACCACGTAAAGTTTAAAAAAATCAAAATAAAATACTTACAGGCTGTTTAAAATTACAACTTTTGCACCAAAAAATCATAACTTAAAAGTTGGGAGGCTACGAAAAATTTCAGGTCAATAAAAGCAATGAATCAAAAGTTATTGCAGTTCGAAGTTGAAAAAAATACCCGGGTATCCGGTTGCCAACTTAAAGGTTAACCCTGCCACTGGCAAGCGAAAAAACATCATAGCCCGCGATTTTCGAGGCATGTAACTTTTGAACGAAACAGTAATGGAACGCTGTTTATCCGGGCTCATCGGGACTGGACGTTGCCCGGATATTTGAATAAGGCCACAAATACACGACGCGCGTATAACAATCCAGCCATAGAAATGAAATGTCATTCGAACGCGCTACCGCGGATACGCAGAGATGCTCTTGCTGGATATCTCTGCGGAACTGTTATACGCGTTTGAACGCGCCCGCGGAAACGCGCGTCGTGTATTTGCGGCCTAATGCTTCAAAAATCGCGGGCTTCAACACTTCAGTAATATAGTGGAGCAACGTTTATCCGGGTACCTTTTATCCGGCTGTCCGTTTATCCGTGCTGTTGATAAATGACAGTTCAATACAAAAGTGACATTGCGTTACCAGGAAGATATTTGAGAAAAAAAAGGTTATCAGAGTACATTGTCATAACAAAAACCACTATAATTCATCTCAAATTTCAAATATTCTCATTGAAAAACATTAATTTAATAAAAACTTGCTTATTTGTATAAAAAAATAAGATAAATTTCACACAAATATCAAGAATTTGTGATTAAATATATTCTTTGACTCATTATCCGTGTTATTCGCATATCCGGGTGAGGTCAAGTCCCGAAGAGCCCAGATAAACGGCGCTCCACTGTACTTCAATATTCAACTACGCGGTCCACCTGCTGTCAAACCCATGTACAAACTGTCAACAGCTACTTTTTTGAGCTGTCATATCCATAGTTTTTTCAGCAGGTGGATATCCGTGGCTGGAAAATTCCGGTCCGTGTATTTTCGGCCTAAGAAAATTGCTAATTACTGATTTAAAAAAATGTATCTTATGTTTTAATAAAAACTACCCTGTTGTTATTAGCTACATGGTTTTTCAATAAAGAATTTTTTAAAATAGCCATGCATTAGATTGTTTTTGTAATCCTAATGTTCTGTGATAACCGTTTTTTTTAAATATCCTCCTCAGAACACATTGTCACCTTTGTATTGCACTGTCATTGCTTACCAGCACGAATAAACGGCGCTCCACGAACTGCATAAATGTTACCGGAAAAGTATGTATGCCTCTAGTAACAATAAATATTTGAATTTTTGTTTTAGGGCTTGCTGCTGCCAAATCTCGACCAAACGCAAGATGACCAAACCGATTTTGTCGAATATTTACAGACCTTGGTGGCGAACCCTGTATATCCTGTTGGGTTTCACAAATGTCAAACCTACATCTTTTTCGCAACCACCGCCAACAGCTGCCAAACAGGTCGCCGTGAGCCAACCCGGCTCCTGCAGGGTTCGAGCGTGCGTGTAACCACCGAAGAAAGCTTGGCAAGAAAGAAAGAAAGAAAAAAAAAGCGTCACGAAATTATATGCCCTCAACCATACAGCAAAAGAAAAACATAAACACGGAATTAAACGCGACAGACACCGAAACGGCAAAGCGTTTGCCCCTGCAATCAACCGGTCGGTAAGTGGCCTGCCTAGCCGCGGTGAACCGCCCGCCGCCATGTGTGCGGCTAATTTGTTTACGTTTTGTTGTTTTTGCTCCGTAGGATCAGAGTGAGGTGGTTTGATTTTGGTGAAGAAGAACACCTTTGGATACGGGATCCGCCACACCATGCATCGCAAGTAGTGGCAACCAGGTCGGTAGTGAGGAAGGAGAGCGAGAGAGAGAGAGAGCAATCGTGGGCGGTTCAATACGCGGACGAATAGTGGAAGAGAGAGAGAGAGTGAACCACAAACCGCACTAAAAGCACATCATGGATTCAGACGACGGTGGCAGCGGTACGAAGCGATCGGGCCGGGGCCGGGGCCGCACCAGAGGCACACGCGGTAGGGGCAGAGGGCGGGGCCGCGGCCGCGGCAAGAAGGCGACGCGCGTCATCTCCTCGGACGAGGAGGAGGAGGTGGCCAGCCCCGAGCCGGAGAAGGAGAATGGGGCCGTGCCGGCGGTGGCGGAAAAGCCAGCGCCGACCCCGTCCGGCAAGCGGCGCAGCGTCGAGCACGAGCCGATCAAGGAGCTGGGCGGGCCGCAGCCGCCCCAGGTGCTGCCCGCACCGGCCGAACCGGACCCGGAGCCCGGTGCGCTGCTGCCCGCCCCGACCAGCGCGCCGCTCATCATCGACATGGAGGCGGACATTTCCCAGCTGGAGGCGCCCACCTTCACCACGATCAGCCGGGGGCCGCCCGAGCCGATGCTGCGGCTGAACTGGAACCACAAGGTGAACCTGATCGGCGAGAAGGTGCTCAACCCGATGATCTACTGCTGCGACCAGTGCGACAACCCGATCCTGATCTACGGCCGCATGATACCGTGCAAGCACGTGTTCTGTCTGCGGTGCGCCCGCTCCGACACGCTCAAGGTGTGCCCGCGCTGCAAGGAGAAGGTGGTGCGGGTGGAGCAGACCCGCCTCGGCACGGTGTTCATGTGCACGCACGGCGGCACCCGGTACGGCAACACGGGCTGCCGGCGCACCTACCTGTCGCAGCGGGACCTGCAGGCCCACATCAACCACCGGCACGTGACGAACGCGGGGCACGCGGCGGCAGCGGCGGCGGCGTCGGCGGCCCCGCCCGCCCAGCAACCGGTGCAGCCGCTGGTCATACCGCCGGCGGTCGCCCACCCGCCCGTCCCGGTCCAGCCGATGGAGCTGTCGCCGATGAGCAAGCTGCTGTCGGAGAAGGTGAACGCGGGCGGGGTGGCGCCGCTGCGCAAAAACTCCTGCGAGCAGCTCAACTCGCCCCGGGCCGGCATGATGCGGCAGGGCGAGCTCGGCGACGGCTACTACTACGGCAGCTCCGGCTCGTACGCGTCCAGCCATTCGGGTAGCGTGCGCGACCTTCTATTTGCATTGCGTTGAAATTTAACGTTCCTTTTCTTTTTCTTTTTTTTTTTTTGTTCATTCATTGCAGCTGCGAACCAGCACATGCACATGTCGATCGGCGTGCCCCAGCAGTCGCCCGTGCAGCAGCATCTGTCCCGCACCGGCTACTCGCCGTACGGGCATCAAACGTCCTCGCCGCAGCAGCAACCGTCGTCCAGCGCGTCCTCCACCCTCTCGTCGTCCCTGTGGAGCCAATCCACCAGCCAGTACTATCGCTAGACGCGTACTGGCTCAGGAGAGGCTGAACTAAAAAAAAAAAAATACGGTACAACGGCAACAGGAGCAGCGGAACACACAAGAACAAGATATGCCCCCCGAACGGAAGTGAATAATTTTTATTATTTTTTATTTTTTATTATTTTTTTTTTGCAAACAGAATAAGTATGATTTAGAATAAAGTGTACGCATGTCTCAAACATAGGATTAACTTAGTACTGTGCTGAAGGAAGGGGATGATGGGGGGGGGGGGGGGGTAAACATACATTAACTTATAATATAAAGCGCCGAACTGCCCACAGCATTAGCAGAAGCAGCACTAGCACGTATTTTCTTATAAGTTCTGAAAGCGATTCTAACACGTTTCCGAACTCTGTCGTTCGTACGCACGGGGAGGCGTGTTGTTTGCGCAAACATTTTAAATCAAAAGCGACTATCGAGATGCTTTAGCACCGGTTTTATTTTTTCAAATTTAAATTGAATTCGTTTGTACTTGCTCGCCACATGTAGCGATGATTTTCTTTAACCCGGGCTACCTGATAGAATGTGATTTCCTTTAATTTTTCAAATGCGTAGGGGTTCTTTTTTCAGTTTAGGATGGAATTAGGAGAAAAAGAAAAAAATAGCGCACTTCTTTTTTTAATATTTTATTACAAAAAAACCCAACACCTACCCACCAACGCCTTAAAACAGATTAACAGATAAATGGAATAAATAAAAAAAATGTTTCTTATGTTTAAACCACACCCTCCCCCGCCCACGTATTTGTGCTCTCAGTTCTCAGCATTCGACCAGCTGCACCAGCCGGTCGAGCAGCTCGCCCACCCCGTCCGGGCGCTCGTTCGTCAGCACCAAATCCCACCCGGCGTACCCGTCGAGATCGCACTCCGATTGGACGTCGTCGACGCCCGCCTGAAACTGCCAGCCGCGCCCGTGCCGGACCTGCTCGCTCGCCTCGATCCGCACGGTGCGCAGGCGGGTCTCGGGCCCGTACGCCTCGCGGAAGTAGCGCACATCGGTCCGGCGCCGCACGTCGCTCACGATGCAGATCGGCCGGTCGATGGTGGCGCAGGCGGCGCGACAAAACACACCGTAGTCCTCCTGCCGGCGCCCGTCGCTCCACTCGATCATCTGCCGCCGGTACCGCTCCTTGTACGCACCGTCGCTGAGCAGCGCGGCCAAATCCAGGCCCATCGCTTCCGCCCAGTGCCGCTTGATCGGTTCCGAGATCCGGACGATCTGGGCCCGGTCCGTGCCGAGCCTGGCCCGAAAAAGCGAGCAAAGAAAAAAAAGGTTAAAAAGCGACCAAGCGAGAAAGAGCGCGCCGTTTGCGTATACCGTTGCAGGAGCGCGTCGGCGAGAAAATCCTTGCCACATTTACGCTTGCCACTGAGCAGCAGCAGGACGCGGGGCACGCCGTCCGGCACGTTGGCCATCGATTTGTGGGCGAATTGGGCACTAAAGGGGGAGGGAGGGTGGAGGATTCGGTTGTTGATTGTTGTTGTGCTTGAGCGTCGGACACTTGTGGAGCTTTCGCTTGCGGTAAACACTTGGAAATACGGGGGAAAGCGTTTCGATTTAGTGATGTGCTCTTTGGAGCGCACCCACGACTCGGATCCGACTCCGGCTGTAGTTAGTCCGATTCCGACTAGTTCTGCCCAGAGTCGGAGTCGTCCGGAGTCGTTCGTAATCGTCAAGAGTCCAGAGTTTTCTGGTTCGATTCCGAATAGTAGGTCCGGAATCAGTTTCCGAAATCGGCTCTGGATCAGCTCCGAAATCAGAATCGACTTCGAAATTAGAGTCGGCTGCGGCATCTCCATAAGAATAAGCTTTTGGATCCAATGGTGCTACGTATTGATAGCCGCGAAGAATCCAAATTTCTTTGTAAACAATCCATTCTCATGGAGATTCCCGGGCTGATTTCGCTTCTGAAACTTCTTATTTTAATACATGAACTGATTCTCATTCCGAGGCTAATTCCAATTTTGAAGTCAATTCTGATAACGTTTCCGGAACAGATTGCGATTTCCAGATCGATTCCGATTCCATAGCGATTCTGTAGCCAACTCCAAAATCGGCTCCGGTGTCAACTCCGAAATCGGCTCCCGGGGAAATTCTAGAATCAATTCCGGAATCGGCTCCGGAATCGGCTCCGGAATCGGAATCGATTATATCATCAGCTCGGAGTCGCCTGGAGTCGTTCGGAGTCGTTCGTAATCGCCCGAGGTCGTCCAGAATCAGGCGTTCGGAGTCGGAGTCGTCCGGGGTCGCCGCAGTCGCCCGGAGTCGTCGGCAGTCGTCCGGAGTCGTTGGAGTCGCGAGGAGTACCTGGAGTCACTTGGAGTCGTCCAGAGTCGATCGGACTCACATTCGTCTGAAGTCGTCCGTAGTCGTCTGCAGTCATTCAGAGTCGTCCGTAGTCATTCGGAGTCGTTCGGAATCGCCCAGAGTCGTCTAGAATCGGCCGGAGTCACCCAGAGTTGCCCGGAGTCGTCCGTAGTCGTCTATAGTCGCCCGTAGTCACCCGGAGTTGTTCTGAGTCGAAGTCGTTCGAAGTCGTTCGGAATCGCCCGGAGTCGTACACAGATGTCCAGAGTCGCCTGGAGTTATCCGGAGTCACACGGAGTCGTTCAGAATCGTCTGTAGTGGTCCGGAGTTGTTCGGAGTCGTTCGGAATCGCCCAGAGTCGTCCAGAGTCGCCCGGAGTTGTGCAGACTCACAGTCGTCTGGAGGCGTCCGCAGTCGCCCAGAGTTGTTTGGGGTCGGAATCGTCGGGAGTCGGCCTTCGATACAAAGCACTCCCAACTCCGGCCGACTCCGACGGCTCCTAACCGACCTCGGACAACTCTGAACGTCTCCGGATAATGCTGGACTGACCTACCTTACGGAGTCGAATCCAAAATTATCGGAGTCGGATCGGAGTCCATCTTCACCCATCACTAAGTTTCGATGCGCTGTCACCTGTTCTGACAGTTCCATTGTGGTCGTGCGTGGAACACACACGCTCATTTTACCGCGAGGAATAAGGCTGAAGCATTCTTTTATATAGCCAATTTATTGCTTGACAACGTTTCGTCCCTCCACAAAGTCGAGATGAATGAGCAGAATGAGCTGAAGTGATTGCATTCAAAACTAGCGCCTTAACATGCTGTGTCCGATAAGCAATACTATTTTAAGTGTAAGCTAATTTAAGAAACTTATTTAAATTGTAAGCGAACAAAACTGGCTGTTTTTTTTTATGAAATCTCAGTCGATACATCCCCGGCACAGAACACGTTCAAACGGACCGTTGCATTGCTCGTTGGAGCTGAAGCGTTTCAAACTCTCTCTCTCTCTCTCTCTCTCTCTCTCTCTCTCTCTCTCTCTCTCTCTCTCTCTCTCTCTCTCTCTCTCTCTCTCTTTCTTTCTCTATCTCTCTCTTTCTGTTCTCAATCTGTGCTCATGGCAGTTCAGTGCTACCGGCACCGAACATGGCTGGCCAGTTTATTCACAAAAAGGGGTTTACACTTTGCATGCCAACCGTTCAGCTCATCCCAGTGTCCCATTCAACAAAACTCTCGACTGCAAACTGCGAACGAATGGGAGAGGGTTTTGCTTGTTTGTTTGTTTTTTGCTTTTTAACAATTTTGCTTCTCCCGGCGCAAGCACACAACACGAATGCGTACGTACGTCCTTCTCCTGCTTGCACACCGGCAAAGGGCCATGGTCGCTCCTACCGTCACGTGTGTGCCTTTAGGCCCCCCCCCCCCCCCCCCTTTTGGGGCGCGGGAAGGCCACCGAACCGGTCCTGTTTTCCACCGCGTGCTTGTCGCGTGCTCAGTGAAAGATCGCATCGATGTCGGGCACACCCTTCGGGTGCTTGAACTTGGCCTGCTTGAGCGGCCGCATCCGCAGCGGGTCGGCGAGCCGGGTCGGCTGGTTGAGCGACTCCTGGTAGTCCTCCTCCTCCAGCCGCTCGGAGATGTTGAGCGTCAGCCGCTTGACGCTGTCCTTCTCCTCCTGCAGCTTGCGCTCCTGCTCGCGTATGTACTGCGCGAGCGGGCTGTCCTCGGGCGCTTCGAACTTCCTGTACGTCTGCTGCTTGCCCTTGCTCCTGATCATGAGCGCGAACGGCACGGTGTCCGGCTTCACGTTCGTCGGTTCCTATGGTGAAACAGGGTGTTTAATTACATTTGCAATAGTGTTTCGATACAATTTTCCAACGAGGCCTACCTGCAGCTGGTCGTACGTTTTCTTCGTATCGTTCCGGAACGTGATCGGTATCGGCACGTGCTTCGGGTTCACCTTGGCCGCGTCCTTCGCCCGCTGCTGGCAGTACTCGGCCGCCATCCGCTCGAACTCGCGCTCGAACTCGAGATCCTCCGGCTGCTTCTGCGCCACCGGCCGCTCCTCCTCCTCCTCCTCCTCCTCCTGCTCCTCGTCCTGCAGGGCCCGCTCGTCCTCCTCATCGTACTCCCGGTCCTCCTCCTCCTCCTCCTCCTCCTCTTCCTCCTCCTCGTCGTCCTCCTCGTCGTCGTCCTCATCGTCGTCCTCCTCGTCCTCCTCGTCGTCGCCGTCGGTCGCACCGCCGGCCGCCGGCGAGGGCGTGCCCGCCCCGTCCTCCTCCTCGCCCGGCCGCGCCCGGGCGTCGTCCTCCGTACCGTCGTCCGACTGCAGCGAGCAGGTCTCCTCCCGGTCGGACGAGTCGGGCGCGTCGCTCACCGTGCGCTGGGCCGCCGACCCCTCCTGCGCTGCCCGCTCGAGCGCGTCGCCCGGCAGCAGCTTCTGGCGCAGCTCCTCGACCGCCTCCTTCGCCTGCTCGAAGCTCCCGTACAGCTTCAGCTTCGGCCGCAGGCTCTTCAAGCACTCCCGGTACATGTGGTCCATCAGGATCGGAAAGAGGTCCTTCACGCTCGGCCGCGTCGGCCCGGAGACGGCGGGCAGCGGCGCACCCGTCTCACTGTTGCTGTTGCTGCTGCCGGCAGGTGGTTGCTGGGCGGTCCCACCGGCCGGCGGTACCGTCGTGCTGCCGGCAAAGTATGGGTGCGACTTTTTGTACCAGTAGTACTGCTGGAAAAACACGAGAAAGTAGTCGAGCCGGCGCCGGTTTTCGCCCGTCGTAAAGTACTGGCCGCACGTGTCGAGCAGCACGCAGGCCAGCTTCAGCCGGAACAGCGACTCGGGCGGATCGACCAGCGACGGTGGGCCGTCGTGCGTCAGCGTCACGCCGAACGAGATGATCGAGTAGAGCGTGTTGAGGATGTTGTCCGCATCGACCAGCTGGTAGTTGTACAGCTCGCCGAGATACTTGACCATCGCGACCCGCCGCTGGGCCAGCTTGTTGTCGTGTATCTCCAGCCCGGCCCGGATGTCCTCCAGCACGGTGTCGATGACGTGCAGGACCGCCCGCTCCTGGTAGGAGTGCAGCCCGGCCAGCAGGTCGGCCAGGCTGCGTATCAGATGGTAGCGGATGTTGTACGCCCGCGACAGACACCGGACGGCGTACGCGAACGTCCCCTCGTCGTCCCAGCCGAGCCGGCGCAGCAGCTTGATCATCTTGTCCACGTTCGACTTGTCCAGCTCGCGGCAGATCAGCTGCCGGACGTAGGTGTGCACCAGCGGGCGCTCCTTCCGCGCCACCCGCAGCCCCTCCGGCCGCTTCACCAGGTAGTACACGTTCTCCACCTGCTGCACGTGCCGGTCGAGCATGGTCGTGTTCATCTTCAGCCGCATCATCTGCTCGAGGAACGCGTTCGTGCGCATCCGGCTGTCCGGGCAGTTGTACAGGTAGACGCCGCACACCTCCAGAAACGCGCACGTCATCTCGACGTTGTGGTGCTGGAAGCTGTGCAGCAGGCAGCGCAGACAGTACAGCGCCTCCAGCTTCTTGTAGATGCCGAACTTGACCAGCTCGCCGATGTACCGCACCACCTTGATCTTCGTCTCGATGTTGATCTGGTCCTTCTTCTTCAGGTGGTACTTGAAGTCGATCTTGAGCATCTGGCACAGCTCGTGGGCGACGTCCGGCGACACCAGGTCGACGATCGCGACGAACCGCGCGTACATCGGCAGCAGGTCGAGCCGGGTCCGCTGCACCCCGAACAGCACCTTCACCAGCCGGCGCCGCTTGCTCTTGGTGTTCAGGTTGAGCAGGAAGTCGATCGCGGCGTTGTCGATCAGCTCGCGGTTCACGCAGTTCTGCAGGTTCTGCACGAACTGCTCGAAGTAGCGCCGGTTGCCCTGGTTGCTCGGCGTGCCGCCGCTGGCCGCTCCGCCACTGCCGGCCGCCCCCGTCCCCCCGTCCCCCGGGTCGGCGGTCGAGGCGGCATCGTCGTCCTCGAGCAGGCAGCTGGCCGCCGACTCGAGCTCGCCCAGATCGCCGTACAGCTCCGGCAGCTCCATGTCGAGCGTTTCCTCCGTGATGGGCGGCCCGGCCGCACTCATGTCTGGATCGAGCGCCCCCTCACTGTCCTCCTCGTTGTCCGACTGCTGTTGTTGCTGCTGCTGCTGCGCCGTCTGACTTCCCTTCCCCTGCTGCTGCTGCTGCTGCTGCTGCTGCTGCTGTCCCGCCGGCTGCTGTTGCCTTTTGTCGCAGTAGTTGGGCAGAAACTGGCGCAAGTCGGGCAGATCGACGTAGAACGACTTCGTCTCCTCGTCCCGCCACGGGTCGAGAGTGCCGAACTGCAGCTCCTCGCCGGCCCGCCCGTCCAGCACCGCGCCCTCGATGCCGCCCGGCGTGCCCGGCTCGAGCAGCTCCTCCAGCTCGGGCATCGGCTCGCCGAGCAGATCGGCGAGCGTGCCGGTCGACGCGTGCAGCTTCTCGTACGACGCCTGCAGCTGGGCGAGCTGTTCGCGCTTTTCCGCCGTCACCTCGCCCTTCGACTGCAGCATCTTGCGGCGCGACTTCTCCGCCAGCTGCAGCTGCTTGTGCTCGGTGCGCAAATGCTCCGCCAGCGACTGGTAGTAGTCGCGCAGCAGATTGCGCAGGTTGCCCTGCCGGTCGGGCGGCAGCAGGGGCGAGACGGGCATCGGCACGCCGTACTTCTTCGCCAGTGCGGTCATGCGGCTCGGCACCAGCCCGGCGTACTCGTCGCCGCAGTGCTTGCAGAAGGACAGCACGATCGACAGGTTGACGTGCTCCTCCTTGTCCTGCGCGATCAGCCCGGTGAGGCAGGCGCCGAGCAGCGGCAGCCCGGTCTTGTTCGGAAAGATGCCGACGCTGATCAGCTCGGCGTAGAAGCGCAGGTCGACCCGCATCTTGCTCGGGTTCGGCACCTTCTCGCCCGGCTTGATCGGCAGCAGCCGCTGCCAGTTCTCGAGCAGCGTCGGCCCGAACTCGGCGTAGTGCCGGTGCAGATAGTTGCACAGCGTCAGCACCGCGCCGATGTCGCTCATCTTCAGCTTCGCCTCGACCAGGGCCGCGCTCACCTCCGAGATGTACTTGGTCAGGTTCAGCCCGGACACGTCCTGCATCAGCGACGGCAGCTGCTGGGCGGTGAACTGCTTCAGCCGCTTCACGAACGCGGTGTTCTTCTTCAGGCTCGAGTCGTACCGGAAGAAGTCCTCCTCGGCGGGCCGGTCCGGCGACTGGTTCTGCTGCCGCTCCAGCGCCTTCTGCTGGTAGCGCTCCTGCAGCCCGGCCACGAACGCGGCCAGCTCGGCCCGCTCGGCCTCCTCGTCCGGCGCGTCGGCCGGCCGCTCGTCTGCGGCCGGGGGCGCCGGCTCGCCGCCACCCTCCGCGTCACCGTTCGCCATCCGCGGTTGGCCTGGCCTAGTCGGCACGGATTGCTGCGATGTCTGTCAGCAAACGCAACTCCCCTGCTTCTTCACACCGGGCAGGTTGATCGACGTCGGCGGTTGTTGATGGCTGTTGATGGGCGGGCACGTGAGCACGGTGCTGCGGGCCACTCTTCCATTAACCTAGCAAATAAAATTAACTGCACGAGCTTTACGTGCTTCAAAACATTCGTAGCAAACGTATTATCGTGTGCTCGTTGCGGACGGCAAATTTTGACTCACAGCAAACAACGATGCACGGTTAGCACGCGGTCTGGCAATGGTCGTGCGTGCGACACGCGCGACAACGTGCATGAAGCAAACCTGTGTCGCTCCCACAATCGTAGTCTTTCGCTCTTTCGCTTCTTGGAGGGCTTCTCCGTCAAACTATGACTGAAATTTAAAAAAAAAAGCACAAAATGAGCTTATTTTGTGCATCAATCGAAAGATTCAGCCAGTGAAGCCATCGATTACCACATTTCAGGGCCCTGTCTGTATTTCGTCGCATGCGATTTTATTATTTATCAAACTAATTTATGATTTGATAATTTTAATAGTTTAACTAGGTTTTTGAGGTTGTTTCTTCGAAACGTCACACAAATAATTTGACAGATAACATCGGATGCGGCGTCCGACGAAATAAAAAAAATTGATTCCACCGTACGACGAAATCGCACGTTCGACGTTATCTGTCAATTTCCATATAAAATTTTGACATGCCTTCTGATAAAATCGCATCCAATGGAGCACAGACACGGGCCTAAGAGATGAAACGGTCTTTGGTGGAACCATAAAGCTTTTTAACAAGCACACGGTACTTTTTGGAATTTTGCGGCTTATTAGTACTATCTGTAGGGTTGACGGTGGCACTTCAAGGCTTTTTAAGAATGTGGACCTAACTTGGTGGAACTTTCCCTACCAGCATTAAACGGCTTTGAAGGCATTCAGAAGGCATTTAAGGCCTTAGTCGCCTTAGAAGGCGAATAAAGATTTCAACCGAAACTTTCACGGCTGTAACGGGTTCTCTTCGAAATCTTTCAACTTTTTGATTCAAGGAGAACAGATAGCTTGCCGCCATCTTAGCTTGTTTATGTACTGAATTTGCACCTGTACCAATGTAACTGCCAAATAGAGCAGTAATAACGCTTTTGGTTCCGAATCGAGAAAGCGTGTGTTCAAATCCAGATTTTTATGATCTTTTTTCTGCGTTTATTTCTTTTTAAATTAATTTTTCTTACTATAATTACTTTAAACAAAATTTATGTGAAGCGAAATTAAAATAATACCTTTAAAAAAAAATAATTACACTATGTTCACCGTTCATTATCAGGATGGGAGAAATATCCCAAGTGCCACAAATCCACTAAACGACCACTAAACGGCTTCTAAACGACTCAAGTTCTCTACCTAAACGGAATATAGAAAGACTTCGTTTAGCAGACGCCAAACGACTCATGCATTCTAAAAATAGCAAAAAAGCTGGTGGCGCTATCTGTTGGTGGGATACCCCAACCAGTTAAGCTTCATCGCTTGGAGGAGAGCTTTCTCATTTCCTCTGTACTGTTGTATGGTTTCGCATTGAAGTTATGCATCGCTAGAACTAGAACGGCGATACGATTGTTTAAATACTAAACTCCAACGGAAACCACCAGCACTGAAGCAAGTGAGATTTGAGCAATGGTCATTGGTGTTGATACCCACGTATCTAACCACACGACCATTTATATAGATTTTTGCTCAGAAAGTTAGAAGGCTATATAGGTCATAATAAAATGCAACTTGTCGAAACACATTGCAAGAAAAGGATAGCAATATAATGATGAGTTGTAATACGCCATCTATTTATCAAACCAATGAAGCTGTGGAGCTTTCATTTTTTTTCTATGGATATTCAATTTTCCAGTCGTTTAAGCTTAATCTGTGGCGCTTGGGATGTATCTCATTTTTCCTTTTATTTTAGTTATCGAAATGAGTTTGATATATTATCACCTTTCAATGAGTTGGTCTTTAACAACCGAATAATGTAGACCATCTTAATAAAGTGAAATAGCTCAGAGCTTAACGCAAGAGAACATAACACGTAAATCGTGCTATCGAATCTCACGCTCATATCTGGGAACACTACAACAGTGCAGTGCTGAAGACGCTTGTAAGGTTTTCTTTTGACAGTTGCAATTTCAAATTTCAAATTAAAAGCGAAATTTTTCATTGACATATTTCAAAGGCATTTAATTACTGCTAAATGCACTGCTGATCGCCTTCTATTCGCCGGCGATTACAAGGCGATTAGAAGGCATTTAACGGAAATTTGCGGGTAGGGTTATAGCTTTTCAATGTATGACATCGGTACGAGGTGGCCCTTATTAAAGTGTCAAAGACTGGTGCCGTCAATCATCTCGATGCTGCTGCCCAAGCTAGTTAAGTTAATTGAAGGAGGAATATTGAGTGAAGTGATTGTGATTGTACAGTAAATTGTGTGACATTTTGTATAATTCATGAATATTAAGGATTAAAAAAAAAACATATACACAAACAAAACAAATCCTGTTCATCGATGACGCTTGCTTGAAAATAAAACACAAAGAAAAATAATCCCCGGCACCGTAGCATAAGGAAGCTGCATACCCAAATAGCCTGAATTGCTTAAGCAGCTCATTTTGGCACGCTGAAGATCGCTGCTCTAATTCACCTTTTGCAGTAGATTCTTCTTCTTTGGCACAACAACCGTTGTCGGTCAAGGCCTGCCTGTACCACTTGTGGGTTTGGCTTTCAGTGACAAATTGATTTCCCCCCATAGCAGGATACCCAAGTGCCACAAATCCACTAAACGACCACTAAACGGCTTCTAAACGACTCAAGTTCTCTACCTAAACGGAATATAGAAAGACTTCGTTTAGCAGACGCCAAACGACTCATGCATTCTAAAAATAGCAAAAAAGCTGGTGGCGCTATCTGTTGGTGGGATACCCCAACCAGTTGAGCTTCATCGCTTGGAGGAGAGCTTTCTCATTTCCTCTGTACTGTTGTATGGTTTCGCATTGAAGTTATGCATCGCTAGAACTAGAACGGCGATACGATTGTTTAAATACTAAACTCCAACGGAAACCACCAGCACTGAAGCAAGTGAGATTTGAGCAATGGTCATTGGTGTTGATACCCACGTATCTAACCACACGACCATTTATATAGATTTTTGCTCAGAAAGTTAGAAGGCTATATAGGTCATAATAAAATGCAACTTGTCGAAACACATTGCAAGAAAAGGATAGCAATATAATGATGAGTTGTAATACGCCATCTATTGATCAAACCAATGAAGCTGTGGAGCTTTCATTTTTTTTTTCTATGGATATTCAATTTTCCAGTCGTTTAAGCTTAATCTGTGGCGCTTGGGTAGTCAGTCCTACGTATGGCGGCACGGTCCATTTGGGGTTTGAACCCATGACGGGCATGTTGTTAAGTCGTACGAGTTGACGACTGTACTACGAGACCGGCTCGGTTTGCAGTAGATAAACAGCATCAAAGTTCTAAGTAAGTCTTTCAAACAACGCCTAAGCAGCTTCCTTATGCCACGATGCCAGGGATTATTTTTCTTTGTGTTTTATTTTCAAGCAAACGTCATCGATGAAATAAACAACAGGATTTGTTTCATTTAAACACATGTGTATATTTTAAAATCTTTTGTATTGATGAATTACACAAAATTTTACACAATTTACTGATAATTCACAATCACTTCACTCAATATTCATTCTTTGATTAACTTATCTAACTTGTACAGCAGCAATGAGATGATTGACGGCGTCTCTCTTTGACACTTTGACAAGATCCACCTTGTACCGATGCCATGCATTAAAAAGCTATAAAGTTCCCCAAGTTCGATACACACTCTTAACAAGCCTTCAAGTTCCACCATGAACCCTACACATAGTGCTAATCAGCCGCAAAGTTCCAAAAAGTACCATGTGCCTGCTAAAAAGCTCCATAGTTCCGCAAAGTACCGTCTATCTCTTAATCAGCCACAAAGTACGACATCGGAACGATTTTTCGTTAAACAGCCCTAAATCAGCTATAAAGTACGAGCTGGCTATTTGGGTTGAGGCACATTCATTGCCGTATCAAATATTTTCAACTAAAATGTAAAGTGCAGGCTATAAAGCATTAAATGTAATCAGGTAAAAAAAAACACAGGGACACATTTTGATGATAAAATTAATCGAGGTAAAAAATTAATTCTTCTCACAATACAAAACAAAATCGCACATCCATGGCAGGAATCAGAGATGGTTGGCAGGAATCGTATTAGCGTGGTAGTGTTGGGGCACTGGCAATATAAATGTTGACACCGCACACATTTCGATGAATTACTAGAACTTATTTAACTTCCGTTATATTTTGCTTTCGTGTTTCAATATCAAATCCTCAACTTTTCATTCAATTATCAAAACCTAAACTGCGCACTGAAAAGCGGCCCAGAAGCGGTTTGCATTGTGGCCGACAAGATGTCTAGTAATTTGTCTGCTGTGTCGTACGACTTGTAGATATTTGGATGGGAAGCGCATAAAGCGCTGCCCTGGGTCGTCGCTGTACCGCGCGCAGGGTACACAACCGCACACAACCAACCAACGGGAAAGGGAAAACATCTGATCGGCCGTCGCCCGTATGTCTGTTCGCAGCTGCAGCCGCAGCACCGGCAGGCGGTAACGTCAAACCGTTCCGCACCAGCATTCGCCAAGTGTAAACGCACTGACACACAGGGCAAAAACTTCGCTCGCCCCCTTTCCCCCTCTTTGTGGCCGCTTTCTGGCAGTGGCAGGGCGCAAGTGACGGTTCCAACTGACGGCGCAGTCTTATTTCTCAGCTCACCACACGAAAATGGCTGAGTTGTGAGCGTCGGTCGTTTTTGGGCAGTGCGTGCGTGTGTGTGTGTGTGCGTTGTAAAGGCAATCATTTCCCGCATCGCGGACACCATCGGACACACGAATGGTTCCACTTTTCGGCACGCGACCACCAGCTCCTTGAACGGCCTGTGTGTGTGTGTGTGTTGTGCCTTTGGTGCGGTCGGCCACCCACTGCTGGAGCGTATCCCGACTGACTCGTCCAAACCAGTGGTGTGCTAACGACCCACCCCTCCCCCCGACGAGGAGAGAAAATTGAGCCATATCCCCCGTGGTGGGCGCGCGGGGTAGGGCCACGGACAGACAGACGGACAGACACAACCCTCACACCGAACGGTCCGGGTGTGCGGATGGAGCTGGGCATCCCCGTGTCCCCGGCATCCCACCACCAGCAGCAACAGTGAATTGGTGCGCACCGACAGGGGGGGAAAAGGGGGAGGGCACGGGTGGATGACCGTGTCGCCAGATGAGACTCACATGCCGTGCTGCTGCAGCAGATTCCCCCGTGGTGTCGGTGGTGGAGTGGTGGAACGGTGCTGCTGATTCGACGTGCGTTCTGATCGGCGGCCGCACACGGGACACGGTACGTGCGGAAGGCGCAAGAGGCCGGGGGAAGGTGCAGTGCCTGTTAACCTGTTAAGTATCATCCCTGCTCGTTAAGCGAACCCCCGGAATGCGCCACCGAACCGCAACTAGTACCACACACTGTAAGTTACATGGGGGACCACACACACACACACACACACGTGCACGCACGCACACACTTCCACACAAACACAATTTTCAATCGCATTCTTCATCGCCCCCCACTGCTGCACCGCTTCTTTCCCCATTTCTCTTCACAGGCGTGCGTGCGTGCGTGCGTGTGTGCAGAAATATGTTTCCTTTGTTGGAAATGGTTTCGATCTGCCCTTTTTATTTGGGAGTATTGTGTGTATGTGTGTGTGTCTGTCTTTTTTTCTTCTCTCTCTCTCTCTCTCTCTCTACATCCCCCTCCCCAAATTGGTTCCCACTTCCTACACAGCCGCACAGCTGTGCGCGGGACCAAGAGCTTCCGGCCATCATTTCCGGTGGGGTACTGTGGGCCAAAAAACCAAAAAAACGATACGCTATTGTACTGGACCCTGGCGCGTCACACACGCTACGCTGGGGGGGAGTGGGGATGTGGATTCTCCGGAACCGTCCGGGCTGCTCCAAAACCCGCAGGTCCTTCCCGCGAGTCCTTTCCGGGAGTTATTCCTTCCCCGAGTGCTGAGCAAATGTGGTCATGAGTCATGGAGGGGTGGAGTGTACCCCCAGCAAGCGAAGCGATCGCTGAATAATCGCTGTTGTTTTTTTTTTTTTTGGATCGGAATTGCCTGCCATTTCCGGTTCAGCTGGGATTCCCCAGAGAGAAAACAATTTATTTTTTAATTTAAAAAAAACTCAAGAAAATTGAATATAGGGTTAACAGAAATAGGGTTAAAAATGGAGAAGGAATGGCATCTTTGACCTAGTCATTGATTTTAAATAATAGTAATATTGTATCTAAATGCATAATGGTGCAATAAACGCCTAAATCACACACAACGTGTGTGTATATACCTCAAGATCAATACCTCCCTCAGCGCTGTTGCAGTGTGACATGCACTCCAGTTGCATTATGCTTATGATTGTGCCGACGGGAGGTTTTCTTTTTTAATTATTTTTCTCTCCAATAGACCAATTTACGTAAGCACTGATCTTAATCTGTATCAGGCGCCGCACTTGCCACGGTTTTGTTTTTTGTCCGTGTGGAAGACCGCTTCCGCTTTTTGTTTTCTTCGGCTTGCGGTGAAACTATAACAGCCTTATGCTTTATACAATTTGTTTTTGAATTTTGTAATATTTTTCCCTCTTTTTGTAATATTTCTTTTTTTTTGCATTTAATCCTTCCAGAACGATCGTGCATCATCGCCTGACAGAGAGTGGCCTTCCGAGAATATTTTGTAATTGTGAAGTAAACAAAAAAAAACATACTCACTCACACACACATACAACCAAGCCTTCGAAGAAACGGACAGCAATATTGCAAGCGATACGAGAGCGAGAGAGAAAGGGAGAGAAGGAGAGAAAACTTACAAAAATAGAGCGACAATCATCAAAACGTTTAACCGCCTCAAAACGTAAAGAGTGAACGGTAAAGTACACGCGGACCAGTGACCAGCAAGACACACACGTACAGACATTGTCGTCGTATATCATACGTAATACCCACACACATACATATATATATTAGAACAGCGTGCCTAAGAATCTGGTTGCCAATTAGCCCCGCCGTCGTCCCGCCCAGCCCAGCCGACGCGAAACCCGGACTTGATGCATAGCACCTCCCAGGGTGGTAGTATGGCTGCTACTCTGCTACAGCAGAAAACGTACATGAACGGGCTGGCCGGGAGCGGCGGGCCGGACGGGTCCGGTCCGGCCGGACCGGGCGCGGTGGGCAGCGTGGGTGCGGCCGGCGGCGGCGGCGGCGGCGGCGTCGGCAGCGGCCCGTCCGCCGGCGCCACCTTCCTGCCCGTCTCCAAGACGCTCATCCATCACCTGCTGCCTCACAACCTGCAAGCGGACCATCACACGGCCACCGGCGCGTTCCATCACAGGGCGGAGCATTACCACCAGCGGGCGCACCGGGGCAGCATCGGGTCGTCGGCGTACGGTACGCTCGCGCCGAGCGGCTGCGAGGATCCGCCGGCCAGCGCGCTGGACGAGATCTTTAGCCCACTGCCGGTCCGCCACCTGGATGCGGCCGGGAGCGCCACCACGCCTTTGGAACTCGGTACCGATGCACTGTGGGACGCGATCGGGTCACCGACCACTACTGCTGCTACTGCCGACACCGCTACCACCACCACTAGCACAGCGGCTGCCGCTGCCTTCGCTGGACAGCAGCCCACCGTCCCAGCAACAACCAATCATGCCTCAATCAACAACCCGCAGCAGCACTGCCACGAGCAACCGGACGCGGACTGTCCGATGGTGGCGGCGGATGGGTCCGACAGCACCACCACCACCACCGAGCAGCAGGCCGCCGGTCCCGAGCCGGGCGAGCAGGAGCAGCAGGAGCCCGAACCCGAGCCGGAGATCGACATCGTCATCAACAACGTGGTGTGCTCGTTCAGCGTGCGCTGCCACCTGAACCTGCACGACATCGCGATCAACGGCGACAATGTCGAGTTTCGGCGCGAGAACGGCATGGTCACGATGAAGCTGCGCCGCCCGTACACGACCGCGTCGATCTGGTCCTCCGGGAAGATTACCTGCACGGGCGCTACCTCCGAGGATCAGGTAATTGTTCAACTGGCTCTACCCCCGCTGCTGCGTAGTTCGCCTTACTCACTTACCTTGTTTGTTTGTTTGTTTGCTTTGCTTATTATTTTATTTTTTTTGTAGGCAAAGGTGGCCGCACGCCGCTACTCGCGCTGCCTGCAGAAGCTGGGGTTCAACGTGCGGCTGCGTAACTTTCGCATCGTGAACGTGCTCGGTACCTGCGCGATGCCGTGGGGCATCAAGATCGTCAACTTCTCGGAGAAGTACAAAAAGGACGCGAGCTACGAGCCGGAGCTGCACCCGGGCGTCACGTACAAGCTGCACTCGCCCCGCGCCACGCTCAAGATATTTTCCACCGGAAGCATCACCGTTACCGGTAAGTGTGTGCACTGTAAAGTGAAGCAATGTGGGTGGAATTGCAGCAAGATTACAGTTTTTTTTACCCGCCTGCATGTGTGCTTGCTTGTGCGGGACTTTATAAATCTTTAAAATTGAGTTTTTTTGTTACATTCATCGATATGCTTTGGTAAATGATGTAACGTTGATTCTAATATACAGATACTTCATTTCTCTGTATGTATCAGACCTAAAAGTGAGCAATTTAAAGCATAATTTGTGCCTGTTGGACCTACGAGAGCCGCATGTGTATGATTGGTGCACACTAGTGGTGGGAGCTCGGAATCAGACCCCTATCCGGTTCCGATTTCATGTTCGGAATCAATTCCGGAGCCGACTTCCGGATTCTGTTCGCGGAATCGTAATTTACTTCGGTAACGGAATCAGTATTGACTCCAGAAATGGAATTAGCTACGGAATGAGAATATTTTTTAAAAATTGAAATACGAAGAAGGGAAACCAGCCAGGGAATATCCATGAGAATGGATCGTTTACAAATAAATTTGGATTCTTTACGGCTATCAATACGTAGCACCATTGGACCCAAATGCCTATTCTTTTAGAGATGTCGAAAGCCGATACTACTTTCGGAGCCAATTCCGATTCCGATTCTGATGCTGGAACCAATTTCGAAGTCGATTCCGATTCTAGATCCGATTCCGGAGCCGATTTCGGAATCGATTCTGGATACTGATGCCAGATCTACTATCCGGAATCGTTTCCATAAAACTTCGGACCTAGCCGGAATTGATTCCGACGAAAACTTCATTTTTCCCATCACTAGTGCACACTGTTTACTGATTCATGTTGCTTAATCTTGCAATCGAGATGCCTCAACTTCAAGATGAACATTGCTAAGGAAATCAGGTCTACTATGCGACTAAACTATCCCGCCTGCAATAGCGGTTTCGAGGTTTCTGTAGAAATGTGTCAAGTACGCGAGTTTTACACATGAAAGCGCAGCGTCTACGTATTCGTTCGATTTGAGAGTCGATTCAAGCCAGTCGTTCTCGTGATCGAAAACATTGCGGGACGATGTTTTTGGCAGTTTTGAAGCATAATATTCCAGCTAGCTGCAATGAAAAATTAAATACTGATATGTGTTAAAATTAATTTAAAAAAAGCCTTTAAACACCATTAAAAATAACTATTTTCAAATTAAAAATTTGATGGACCAAAAACTACAATAAGGGACGCTTCATTGAAAATATATATAAAAAAAAGATTATTTCTTTTTATTTTATTCAGGAGAAACGGTCCTATAAGGCCGTATTGCTCTTACTTTTAATTATCTATTAGGAAATTCCTGTTTTTTTTTGCTTACATTCAAATTCTGTTTCTGAGTTTTTACTGCCGGTGCGAGAGTTGGTCTGGAGATTTGACGCTTACTGCAATTTCGAATGCCCGTCTCGCTGGATTATGATTGGGAAAATTCTGTAACAAAAAGCATATTTCAAAAAGCAATCGAGACAAGTTGCTCGAGTCGAATCAAATCGAGAAAACAAAAAAGCATACAGGGTTTCCCACAATTTATTGATCAGTTCCCATAAGTTTATGGGATCGTCTCACGATTTATTCATCGTATCCCATAGATTTTTGGTTCGTTCCCATAATTTATTGGTATCGTCCAATTGGATATCAATACAGCAGAGCCTATGTGTTGATTATGCGTTGCGCGAGAGATGCCACACTTAGTTGCCATTGCTTGTGTTTTACCATTTATTGCGTTGGATTTAAGATCATGGTGCTTTTTATTCTCTTGTTGCGCTGCGTTATAGCGGCAGCGCACATTATCGTTTGCTAATTTATTTTTTTTATATGAAAAAGGGCTCAAGCGTACTGTTCACACTATTTCGCTTTGAGTTGTAAAAAAAGGTCCGTAATAACTTAACTTATTAAATTCAATTTGCTGTCTCGTTAGCAAACGTCGCTACATTGTCAATCGCTTGTTGTGTGACATCATATTCGAGTTGCCATTGACATTGTTGAACTACATTTTTAGGGTTTGCAATACTTACTTATATCGTTGTGGTGACTTGACAAACCACGGCACTATTTTAGCCAATATGTACAAAATATGTTATGGTACCTTGCCATACGATACCTCTCGTAATTACTGGGGTTTCCGGGGGTTCTCATAGTTGTGGGGCACTTCCTTGACCCTTTCTTATGGGAACATATGAAGTTCACTATAAGTTGAAATTTGGAATCCATGACACCCTTGTTGAACAGGCTCCTTGGACATTCCTATTGGATTTGTCAAACAAGCGTGCTAGAGAGTTCAAATCCCAATCCATTAAGTTCATTTCACATACGAAAAGGTCAATAAAGTGTCCCACAGCAATGAGAACTCTTCGAATACCCTGTAAAACATGTGTTTAATTGTTTTAACAGAGTATCGTGTTTGTTTTTTTTTTTTGTTCTAGTCCATAGTTTCAATGCTCAAGAAGATGTTCACCAATGAGGAAGGGAAATTAGCATCAAATGTATGCATTTTCTTTAACCTTTTGCATTGCGCAATAACTCTAAAGTTGGCGACTCTTTTCCATTTATCCATGACTTACTTTCCCCTTTTACTATTAAATCCAACAATTGTACATGCAACAATCAATGTACCACAAAAAAATGAAACTAATGAACCTCCAATTCTCCACCTCAACAGCTGCCAGTGTGGCCTTCGTGCAGGCCGCCATCGAGCACATCTTCCCGCTGGTGTACGAGTTTCGCAAAAAGCGCACGCCGCACGAAAAGCTCGAGCTGCTCAAGCAGCCGCCCGCCTTCGATCCGCAGGAGCTGGAGCTGCCGGAGGATGGCGAGGTCGATCTGCTGGCAGCCACCGGCACCACCACCACCACCACTGCGAACGGCGGTGAACTGGCGAACGTGGACGATGATGACGACGACGACGAGGCCGACGGCACACTCGTGTCGGAGGACTACGAAATGCACGGGGAGGACGAACGGCTGCCGCCGCCGCCGCCGCCGCCCGGCAACACCAAAGCAATAGACAAAAGCAATAGTATTAGGGCAGCCGGGTGTGCGCCGCCTGCCAGGGGCGGCTGTGCACCACGGTTCGTGCGCTAGGGCTTCCCCCGCGACCCCGGACTGAAACGTAATGGGAATCGTATATAGATATATATACACATGCTATGCTACCAATGCTCAGTGACTGGCCAGCCAACAACAAGTAGAAGAAGAGGAAGAAAAGGTCACACAAACTCCCACTTCTAAACTAGCAATAATCTTTATCTCGGATCTTCCAATGCACACACCCACCCCGCGATAATAACTCCCAATGCAAAAGCAAGCCCTTATCTTACCTAGTTATCCTAGTACCTTTTCTCTCTTTCTCTTTCTCTATCTCTCTCTCTCTCTCTCTCGTTTTCTCTCTATCCTCTCACATTTACTCTTATGACATACTCAAGACAGAAGTTATGCTTTAGGCACGATGAATGATGGTTGGAATTTTCAACCGTTGTAAAGCGTAGTAAAGCTTTCTTGTCATATTCATTTGTTTCTGTTGCTTTATTCTTTTACTTAGGACCTCACCATTACTGTTCACAAACACACCCTCCCCCCTCCCTTTCACGCCATTGTAATTAGGATACGTTTCTCATATCTGTTTGCTGCAATAAGGATAGCAGCCGCCACTAGCCACAACCCTAGTTAGTGCTGATTTAATTTATAGCTATTGCACGTGAAAAAAACTGCAACCACACACACACACACATGCGCCACGCTGTTCCCTCTGCTTTCCCTTACTGTATTTATTATTTCTGTCAAAAAAAAATCATAGCAAATCGTTGCAATATAATTACTTGCACTGTTGGGGCTTTAGTTAAATGGACGGTTTGGCTGCCCGCAACCGCCAACCCATGGTGGGGACGAGACCCGTGACTTGTGCGTGCGTGTGTGAGTGTGTGAGGTGGTAGGCAAGGGACAGCCCCGTTGAGTCAGCAACTAATTTTATTCTCCCGCTGTGTATACTCATAGGTTTTCATTAGTTAGAAAACACTTTGCGTTACAATTATATATATATAAACAATACATCTAGAGAGCCACAACACAAAAAAAAAACAGTGCGTGAAAGTGCGCGCCAAACGAGTGTGGGTATGGGCATCATCCTGATCACACACACCTACCCACACACACTCAAACACTCAACAAACTGCCTGAGAAGAGACAGAGAGAGAGAGAGAGAGGAAACAAACAATTGAAGGGATGGGGAGAAGTCGTAGCGAAACAAAAGCAACACAATATATACTAGTTTAGTGGTTTATGAATAGAGCTTTTAATACGAATAGGCTTTAGCGTGTTACAATTAATTAACAACAAACAAAAAAAGTGCCCCTAGAGTAAAAGAAAACCCAGCGCAGGCTGTGTGGACGGTGGAGAACGATGATGAGCAATAGGCGCAACTAGGAAGCAAGAGTAGTGCGGGTAACACATAGTAAGTGTGTATCGCAGCAGTGAAAGTAAGGCCCGGCAAGCGCTGACGAGGAGGAGGATTGCTTGTTGTCATTAGTTTCTTTTTTGTTTACTACCAATCACGGTTCTCCATGATAGCAGCGGCAGAATGCTTTGTGGTGGTCTCTGTCGGACAAGAGTCAAACGTTTATCTTTGGATCTTGCACATAGCTAAGCGCTGTATGTAGCGACACCTAAACGTTAGCTTTGTCTCAGCTTCTAGTTACTTCTTTTTTTTTTAATAATTTGATACGTTAATGTGTGCGCAAACGATGTGTTCTAGCACTATTTGTTTCACTTCTATTCCAACTCCTCGGTATGTTTTTTTTTCTCTTATTATTGTTTTTGTTAAAAACACTTTCAATCGTTTGAAGCGATTCAAAAAACGCAGGGCATTGTTGAGTTTTTATCTCAATTCAATTGTTTTGTTTTTAGTAAGCGCCTTCTTTTGGTTTCGTTTGTAAACGTGAAGAAATGGTACAAGCAAAGCGTAAGCGCAAAGTGGCGAACATAATGCTCCCCGTGCGAGGGCAGGATACAATTATTTAAGCTCCGTATAATAGGAGACAGAGAGAAAGAGAGCGAGTTAGTTAGTCTTGGGGGGGAAAGGGGAGGGGGAAACAAACATCAACCAAACAAAAACCAAGTGCTTGCGACGGGTGGTGGTGCGGCCGTCGAAATAGCATGTAAGACTCATAATCTCGGAGTGTGGCCGTGTGTTCCCTTGTAAGACACCCACCACCAGCCCCTCACCATGCGTGGCCGCGGTTCCTGCGTATATACATATATACATATATCGTAGAGAGAAATAGGAAAGTCCCAGCAGAACCAAACCCCGGCGTGCTTCCTTCGCCATACTAACAAAAAAAAAAACAAATGGTGAAAAAATGGCGCGACGGGTTGATTTGGTGTTGGCTGCTCGGGGGTGAAAAATCAATTTGCGTGCGCTGTATCGCTGAACTGAACTCTACTAGCAGATAGGTATCGACATATGAACTGTAGCAGTAAACAAACAAACAAACAAACAAACACTAATCATTTGGTAGCAATGTATATCAAGAGAGGCGCATCGCATATCAAGCGGTTGCCGCGTCGGAAGCATCCATCTCATCGATCGGCCCCGCGAAAGGATCTCGGGCCGTTTCCTGCGGAGCTGATCCACAGCTTCGTGGTGTTGGGTAGCGTACGTTAGGGAGTGATAAAACCAAAGACTTACATTTGTATTATGCACACATCAGAAAATGGAAAAGGAGAAGGAGGAGGAGGAGGAGGAGGAGTAGGAGCCGAAGGAGCCGAAAGAGGAGGGAAAACACATACACAGACACACACGCTACACGGAGAAGGAAGGACGCTCGAGCAGTGGTGGCACCCAGGACCAGGACCGAACAAGGATCGATGCAAAGACGCGGTATACAGACACACACACACACATAAACACATACACGAGCGAACGCATGCGAACGATGCGTGCTTTTGCGTTAGCTTTTGGGGACGCAACCATTTCTAACGAGGAACGAAAATAAAACCTACAATTATTTAATTTCTGTTTCGGTTGTCAGTTATTGCAGCATAACATCACCTTGATGTAAAGGGGTTAGAGGAATTGAAAGAATTGCATCATCATATTAGCGGTTGGTTATAAGTCGTTGGATGTGTACTGCTAGCAATTTGATGATTTTGGTGGTCACTTGTGTACTCTCTGTGTACCTGTTTAGCTGGCCGGATTGTTGGTCGGCCAACTGTGGGTATCCCACGGCGTTCGGTTCCGGTTGAAGAAGACTATTTGAACGCGATTGCACACATTCTCTTGTGTGGTAGTCGAACTCTTAGTTTTCGAAGTTGGGAATTAACTGGTAGCAAATTAATATTTGGTATGCAGTAACTTATTTTTACTTATTTAAATTCTGTCTGTTCCGGAACCGGTATGGGTTAAGTATTAGTTCTAGAATATCGGTATGAGTTAGAGATCTGTTCCAGGGTCCGTATGGGTTCAGAATTAGTTTCAGGACTATTTTGGGTTTGTGGTCGGTGTTAAGACCAGTATGAGTTCGGAATCTGTTCTAGGTCTAGTATGGGTTCAAAATCAGTTTCAGAACTGGTTCGGAATAAGAATTCTGTATCAGGTACCGGTGTGAGTTCGAGATCTGTTCTAGATCAAGTATGGGTTCGAAATCAGTTCCAGTATTTGGGGTTGGGTTCAGTATAAGTTACAGGATAGTTAAGAGTTCTGGATCTGTTTCAGGTTGAGTGCAGGTTCGTCACTATTTTGAGCTTGTCGTTGGGGTTAGGACCACTATTAATTCTGTATCAGCAACCGGCATGAATTCGGGATCTTTTCTATGTCTAGTAAGGGTTCGGAATTAGCTCCAGAATTGGTTTGAGGACAGTATCAGTTCCAGGATCAGTACAAATTCAGAATATGTTCTAGGTTCAGTATGGGTAAGGAATCAGTCCTAGGACCGGTATAAGTTCGGAATCTGTTCTAGGTCTAGTTTGGGTTCGAAATCCGTTCTAGAACTGAGTTGAGCATCAGTCCGAGAATTTGTATGAGTTCGGGATCTGTTCTAGATCTTGTATGGGTTCAAAATCAGTTCCAGAATTGGTTTGGGTTCAGTATCAGTTCCAGGATCAGTATGAGTTCGGGATCTGTTCCAGGCTCAGTATGCGTTCGGTATTGGTATCAGGTCCATTTTGGGCTTGTGGTCGATGTTAGGACCAGTATGAGTTCTGTATCAGGTACCGGTATGAGTTCGGGATCTGTTATAGGTCTAGTATGGATTCGAAATTAATTCCAGAATTGGTTTAGGGGCAGTATTCGTTCCAGGATCAATATGAGTTCAATATCAGTTCCAGGATTGGTATTAGTTACGGATCTGTTCCAGGTTCAATATGGGTACGGAATCAGTTCCAGAACCGTTATGGGCTCAAGGTCAGCTTCAGGACAATTTTGAGTTTGTGATCGGATCGGACAGTATTAATTCCAGGACTGGGCTGAGTTCGTTATCAGCGCAAGGACCGGTATGAGCTCAGTATCAGTTCCAGAACCGGTTCCGGTTTCGATTGTCGGTCAATTAATCGGTCGTCATAAGTTCCTGGTTTCAATTGGGTTTGGGAGCGGTTAATTTTGACGTATACTTCAGAGTAAAAAGAGGATTCTGGAAATTTATTTTCGTAGCCCTGTAACTCGGGTCAATTGATTAGTCAAAAGTAACACTCGTTTAATCCGTTTAATAAATTTAACACAACTATGAAACTCCATCGTACGGCATATATTTACCGCATTTAAAGTCCCACGCTTTCCTAGCAGGAAATAAATGAGCAATCAAAATGAGGGCCAGCGAAGGACGTGACGCATACAATGGCAATCATTAATGAATCTGCTTCCTTGATCGCATTTCCTTTTGTTGCAAAACACAAATAAAACTAACTTGCAATAAACACAAAGTATGATTCGGCAGTTTGAAGCACCCATCCACCGCAGTCTCTATACACCTTTGGTGCGTTTCTGCCCAGCGCCAGAGCTGTCAAGCGCGAAACCTGAACCCGGGGCAGCCCGTCAGCTGTCAACCGCTTCATTCATCCGTTCTCCCCTCCTGCCCCACACACACACACATACAGAGGCGAGCAATGAAATGAATGAACGGCACAGAGTGGCACCGCCACAACGGGAGCGCCCTGTCGTTTCGCTCGCAGATCTGCTTGACTTTCATACATTCGCAGGTGACTCGCTCGGCGCACGGAGCAACGGAGTGCAGTGAAAGAAGCAGAAGAGAGAAAAAAAGTGAACCATAACCACAACAACAACAAAAAATAAACCCACATCCACCCACCCACAGCCCTACTAAGGGTGCCGCACGAGCGGGCTTGAGAGGTAGGCGCGCGCGCGCTCGAAATTTCGCTGTCACCGCGGGGCCCCCGCACACGAGGTGGGGAGTCAGATCTTTTGGTGGCGCGATTCGATTGTGCGCCATTTGTGCGCTGGCCAGCAGCAGCAGCAGCAAACATAAGACACTGGGGCCACCACCCTCCGCCCCCACGATCAAACCGCTCGAACGGCGAAGTGTGCGCCCGTGAGAAGAAACGTAAAGGAACGCACGCGAAACAGTCCCGGGTGACACAGCGGGGCTCGGGAGCACCCAAAAACAACCACAACAAAAAGGAGAACAATAACAACAACAACGAGTTACTTCCGTGCTGCCGAATTTCGAAGGTAAATTAGAGTGTTAGTGCGCCAAGGTGTGTTTGCTCCTTTATTTACTTCCTGTTTGTTTTTGTTTTTCTCTACACCATGTGTTTTGGTGCGTGTGTTTTCGTTTCCGCCTGATACAGTTCCACCTGTTTTCCCCCATTTTCCCAAATCAGTGTGTGTGTGTGTGTGTGTGTGCATTCTTTGTTGTGAAAACGGCGTACGGTGACATTTTCGTGCCGTGATCGAAGAGAAAAGCAGGAGCAGGAAATAGAGTGGGGGGAAGGGAAGGGGAGCGGTGGTGGCGAGTTACTCAATCAGTATACCCTTCCTTTCCACGCAGCAGGCAAACGCGTGCCTTCCCTCTTTCGCAGCACGCAAATTTCCAGCGCGCAAAGTGATAAGGCGCAACGTTGGTAAACAAGAAATTACGCTGCGCCAGCGTAACCAGCCGCTCCCCTCGCTCCCCGCCAATCAAGGCCAATGCCATCGGGTTCACAATCACCAACCTCCTTCCCCGTCCAATCGGGGTTGTTATTGTGGGTGTGTTCTGTCGGGTGTACGCGAGTGACCCCCGCTCCAGATGTACGCAGCCGACCACGCGCACTTGCGCGAAAATGCGTTGCGAGCATTAGAAAGGCTCCACCGCCCAACCGTCTAATCAGCAGCTTGTTTTGTTTTTGTTTTTTTACTTTCCCGTCATTTGCAGCAACAAACATGTTGACAGGAAGGTGGGGGTGGAGAGTGGGGGGGGGAGTCATTTTCGATAAATTACAAAAAAAGCGTAATTGTTTACAACGTGCAATTTCTGCGGACTCGGCGCAAATCAGCGGCTTTTTGTTGCGGCGTACTAATAAGTCGTTGGTGGTCGAAGGAGGAGGGGGGGGGGGATTGCGTATTGTTTTTCTACAAAAAACTCATTTATGGCCCGTCTCGCGCTGTCCTCAATTGGTGCGCGTTTAATTCGTACAAGGTCCCGCGCCGCCTCGTTCCAAAAACAAACCGACATTCGGAACGCTCTCGAACGTGTATGTGTGTGTGTGTATGTGTGCGTGTCCTTTCCGGCAGAGAATGACGCGGGGCCGCGCAGGAAGCAGAATGATGGGTCGTCTCAACCATCCCCCCGGCATCAAAGAGAGCACTTTAATTTACCGTTTCTTTGTTGTTTCCACGACAAAACACTACGCCACTACAAAGCGTCTCGGGAGGAGAAGGGTGGCGGAGGGGGGGGGGAGGGGAGGCAAAAATGGGTCAAAACACGGGATGGAAAGCCCTTGGTGCTGCGCGGGGAGGATGTTTGTTATTTATAAAAATTGCGAGCGATTTTTGCGCGTTTTCCCGCAACCTGGCCGTGCCGCGTGTGTGACTAAGTGCCGCCCCGTCGGTCCGCGTTCGACGGCAAAACACAGCTGTGTGTCACAACGGAACGGAAGGCGCAAAACACAGGCAAAACAAAAGCCACCGCGGAGCGGAGATCGGTTGTGCGTCGTAGCGAGCGTGCGGCCGCGTCGTAACCGTCCGAAATGCGTCAGGCCAAGTCGTTCGTCGTCGAACAACCCCCTCCTCAACAACGGAACAATATTTTTTCCCTTGTATGTATGCGTGTGTGTGTTTATGTTGACGCGTTGTTTTTGTTTTCGAAGCGATCGCACCGTCTGGATGCCAGAGTTTCTAGAGTGATAGATTCGGATAAAATCATCCAACAGTTTCTGATCCGGTTCTGTTTTTTTTTTTTTGTGCGTGTGTATGTTTGTTTTTGCAGCATCAGCAGTAGCAGCCAGCAACAGAATGAAGGTGTTACGGGAGAAGATATCGAAAATGGCTGGAGGAGTGCAGCAAGCCATCGTGTGGTTTAAAGCCGGCGGGATCGTCAGCCCGATGCTGCTCATCTACGTACTTCACATGCTCTGGTAAGCAAGCGCCCAATCACGTGGTGTGTAGCGTTCAAGGGTAGTAGTCGTGGAGGCCTTAGCGCCGCAGCAAAGCTCCAGGTGTCTGCTTTTGCCCCCACCCCCTCCATTCACAAGCATTCGAATGTCGTTCGGCACCTGCTTAGTTCAGCAGCGCCAGCCTTGAGCCGCGCAGGCTCTAGCGCCGCGGTTTCCAAACACTGGACCTTGGACCTTGGAGGCGGCTAGCAAATCTAGGCAGCAAGCACAGCAGGCCTATGGAAACTAGTGATGGGATAAATGACAGTTTTGAGTCGGAATCACTTCTGGAATGGAAATCAGTTTCAGAATGGTAATCGGTGCCGGTAATCTCCGGTTTGAATCTTTCGTTGCGATGCATTCATGTGATGCTTCAGCGATGAGTGATTCTAATGTCGAATCCAATATTTACAGATTCTTGAATATCCAAAGCTTCTTGAATCCATAAAGATGCATGCATCTCCAAAGAATCATTGATCTCTAAAGACTGATGAATCTCTAAAGATTTTTGAATTTCTAAAACCATATGAATCTCTGGAGATCTATGATTTTCAAGATATTGAATGATCTCAGCCTTCTTGTGAATATCTGATGGTGTATGTGAATCTCTAGTCTCAATAGATCATAACTCTAAAAACGATTCTTGAACTTCATGATGATCTTCAGAGATTCGAATGATTTTTCAGAAATCATGAATCTCTATAGATCTATGAAGCTAAAGAGAGACATACATCTGTGTAGCCGTTATCCTGAATCTAGCTCTAGTAGCTCTAGTCTCATTAGATCATACATCTCCAATGATTTGTGAACTTCATGGTGATCTTCAGAGATTCGAATTAGTTTTCAGAAATCATAGTGACCTTCATAAAACCATAGAAGATCATAAATGTCTCTGATGGTTCATGGATGGTCGAGCTTCAGAGGGATTTATGAATCAGATTCATTCTTCAATTTCAAAGATTCGTTCAGACTCACAAATCCCAAATCAGATCAAGTTACCCATCTCTAGTATGCAGCTCCAATTGTATCGCCAGGCCATAGTACCACATTTGGCAGGTCTTCCTGGTGGTGTGAATTTCATTGTTTGGAAAATGTATCTAAGGATCGATGCTAAGGACTGCCAATGCCATCGTGCCATCGTGTTTTTACTTCACCATTTTCAAAGGTTCAGAGGTTCTGATGTTTGCTGTGACATGAAGCCATTCCAGCGGCAATTAGTTGCTTTAAACCATAACAGATTCATTACTCTAGCATTTCCCTTCAAATTCTTCAACATTTTAAAACAGAATAGCTTTAGAAATTGTTCCAATTGTTCCACCTAACATGAATCCACGGAACATCTACCTAAAGACCTCTAAATTAGTGATGAGTTAAGTTGGAAAAAAATCCGTAGTCGACTTCGATCCGACTCCGATTATTTCGGTTCCGACTCCGGAAGGTAGGTCCGCCCAGAATTATCCAGAGTCGTTCGGAGTCATCCAAAATAGTCCGAAGTCGGCCGGAGCCTACGTTTAAAACAGAGGCCTGTACATGATTTACAGACGACTCCGACTTTGATTGACTTTGGACGACTCCGAATGACTCTGACTCCGGTCGACTCCAGCCGACTCAGGACGACTCCGGGCGAATCTGAACGACTTCAATTCCGGGCGGAGCTAGTGTTTCAAATTTTCCCAGAATCGTACTAACAATAGCAGGAGTCGGATTGGAGTCGTGGATGTCCTCCAAGGTCCTCCTGCGAAGGATCTAAATGTAGTTGCAAGCGATCCCGTCTCACGAAGAATCGGAAAAATCGGCACTCCAGCGTACTAACCTTCCTCCCCCGGTTTCTCTTCTCACCCACCCAACGCAGGCCCGAGTTTCGCCCGTTCAGCATACTGTTTGTGATTGCGATCGGGTTCCTGTGGGACCGGCCGGCCGGCCAGCAAGTGGCGGCCCCCTCCGTAACCGGCGGCTCCCCGCTGGCCGAGCTCGGGGCGAAGCTGTGGGCGCTGCGCACGACCCGCCCGCTCAGCATGGTGGCGGGCAGTGTGGCCGGCTGCCTCACATACATCTACCTGGTGTGCTACGTGCTGCCCCTGTGGCTGTCGTTGGGCGTCGCCGGGCTGGTCGTGTGCTGGGATCGGTTCGGTGTGCCCGGTGGTCCACTCAGCATTGCGCCGAGTAAGTAACACCGACCAATTCACCACCCCTCATCAATACCAACATATTTATGTTTGCTTTTCCATCCCCCACCCAAAAAAGGTTTGCACGACACGCTGCAGCAGGAGCAGCAGGAAATGGACGAGTTTGTGCCGGAGCTGACGGAGGTGAGCCGCGTGCTGCTGCAGGAGGTCGGTGAGCAGGGCGCGGACACGACACCGCTCGCCGACGGGTTCGCCGCAGCCGCCGGCGGCCGCGGGAACAGCGCGGAGGAGGACGAGGAGCAGTACCTGCGGACGCTCATCCCGGAGGCGACCAGCAACGATTTCGAGTCGGCCGAGCTGAGCGGCTCCAGCAGCGACGAGCTGTTCTGCCCCGAGGGCCCGGCGGTGCGGAAGGCGGGTCGGGCGCACGGCCGGCCGGGCGACCAGCAGCCGATCGAGTTCAAGAGCAGCCACTTTAACGCGAACAGCTCGTCCGACTCGGACGACAACATGTCGCGGGGGCTCAACTTCAACGACGACGAGGACGACGCGGACGGCGCGTCCCGGCGACCGGCGGCCAAAGGCAGCAGCGGCAGCAGCAGCAGCAGGCAGCAGCCGACTGGTGAGGCGATGCTGATGATGAGCGCCACCAGCCTGGCCAGCAACGTGCTGGTCGACACGGTGTACCGGCGTCTGCTGGACGCGGGCGCCCTGCACCAGCACCAGCAGCAGCAGCCATCGCCGCACCATAGTATTCTTCAGTCGGTTGCCTCGCTCGGCAGCACGATACAGGCGCTCCGGGGGCAGACGGTGCAGGAGGAGGGCACCGATGACGAATCGACCGACGCGGACGAGGACAGTGAGTTTGAAATGCTCAACTCGGAGGAGCTGAACAACTTATGAGCACGTGGTGGCGCTTCCGAGAATTGTTAGAAGACATGTTAGAGAGAGAGAGAAGGAAAGAGAGAAAGCGAGAGAGAAAGAAAGAGAGAGAGAGAGAGAGAGAGAGGAGAGAAAGCGAGAGAGAGAGATAGTAAGGATTGCGGTGTGGAAATGTAATTTCTCCGCCGCTGTTTGTCTGTTTTTGGTTTGACACGGCTTTCCCCCGTTTTAATTGTATAACAATCCCCCAAAACTCCTCAACCCAACCCTGTTGCCATCTCTCCTCCCCGTTCCGAGGGTCCCTCGCCTCCCACCCCCGAATCGGGTGGTGCCTCGATGTTTTTTTTTTTGCTCTGTGTTATTTACGTTTTATCGTTTGTAATAATTATTCTTATGTTAATCAATGCTAGCTGCTAGGTGCCCCGTATTGACGTGGTGTTATGTACTCTACCCACATATCTTACCACGTATCCTTTAAAACCCCCTTAGCTCCATTTAAAATTAATTTGTGTCACAGCAATTAAAAAAAAAAATACTACATCGAATGTAGCGTGCCAGAACGCGTGAGCCTAAGCCGCCCACCCCTCCGGTGGTGGTTGCAGGCTGGCCAACATGCAAACGCAACCAATTGAAGATATTATTTGCAGTCGTCGTGAAAGGATGAAATCTTTTCAATTTACTTATCGTTACCAGTGGAAAACAACAACAACAACAAAATACTTATTGCATATCTTGTGGGAATTTTTGGTTTTGCTTAACAACAACAAAAAGAAAAGGAAACATTGTTCGATGAAAGCGTTAGGAGGACAGCCCGAAAAGCTTGTGTGTGTGTGTGTGTTTTTTTGTTCCTCCCCGTTCTAGTCTTACTTGAGCTAAGCCTGAGTGGGACGCGGTGGATGGATCTATCTAACCCGCCATCCCTCTGTCCCAGCAGGAAAGGAACAAGAAGAAGGGGATGGCAAGCGTGGAATGTCGGGGCCAGGCGATGGAATGTATGAAATGTGATAATAATTGCATCAGCGCGGTAACAAACTTCTCCAGGCGGAAGTGCTAATAAATGTTAAACCTCCTAATCCCCCCCCCCCTCCCAGTGTAATGTTTACCGACCGTGGTGTGGTACAAGATAGCAAGATTGAGTATTTTGTGTGTGCGTGTGTGTGTGTATTTCCCTTTGTAGTTCCTAGTATACCGGTACCGTTCGTACCCAAAAATTCGAAGGAAATAAATTATTCTGCGTAAAACGTGAATTAAGTATTTTTATTATTATTATTATTATTCAAATCTCCTATAGCAGCAGCATACCAGTAACAGCAGCGCTGTGGTGCAGACAACGAGGTGTCCCCACCATCTCTGGATGAGATTGCCAGCGCCATCAAGCAGCTTAAGAGCAATGAGTCTGCTGGCAGCGATAGCCTGGCGGTTAAGCTCTTGAAGATGGAGCCGGAGAGGCTTGCCGTCAAAATCTGAGAGCAGGAAGATCTACCGGAGGAATGCCGAGCCATCACAGTCCTCAATGCCACCCTCAAGATGCTGTCCCAGATCCTTGTTACAAATTTCTGGGTTTGTTATCACCTTTCAGCAAATTTTTACTCTTTGGAAGATCCTCCAGAAGTGTAGAGAGTGCCAGATACCTACGCACCACCTGTTCACGAACTTCAAGAACGAACATGGCCTACGACACCATGTATCGGAATGAGCTATGAAACAACATGCAGCAGTACGGATTCCCTGGGAAGCTAATACGGCTGTTAGAGGCCACCATGGACGGGGTGTAGTGCAAGGTGAGAGTATCGAACTAGACATCTCACAGGGGTCTGAGGCAAGGTGACGGACTCAGCTGTCTGCTCTTCAACATCGCCTTGCAAGGTGTCTTTCGAAGACATCTCCCTGGTACGATCCGTGGCACGACATCCGTGTTATTTACAATTTCTTGGCTTCGTGGATGACATCGCCATCATCGGCAGTACTACTCAAACGCGAAGCAGCAAGAATTGGATTGAGGATCACTGTGCATACTATGGGCTATATCATCTGCTGAAGTCCAGAACACTTCGAGACCGCACGAAATGTGAGATATATCACACATTAATACGTCCGGTGGTCCTCTATGAACATAAGTCTTGCAGGACGAGGCAAACACTCTGGACGTGTTTGAGTGACGCATCCTCTGGACCATCTTTGTTGGTGTTTTCGAGGATGGAGCATGGTGGAGAAGGATGAACCACGAGCTTGCTGAGCTGTACGACGAACCGAGCTTCCTGACGGTAGCGTAGGCTGGTAGGATACGATGGCTGGGGCATGTTATGAGGATGCCGGACTGATCCTCCATCAAGAAGGTATCCGACAGCGATCCCCAGTTCGGCATGAGGCGCAGAGGCTGGTCGAGGTTGAAAGAGAGAGAGAGAGAGAGAGAGCGAGAGAGAGAGAGAGAGAGAGAGAGAGAGAGAGAGAGAGAGAGAGAGAGAGAGAGAGAGAGAGAGAGAGAGAGAGAGAGAGAGAGAGAGAGAGAGAGAGAGAGAGAGAGAGAGAGAGAGAGAGAGAGAGAGAGAGAGAGATAATGATTTTTTTGTTCTTTATCATGCATTTCGGGGTTGATGAATTATCATAGTGCCACGAATTATAACGTTTTTTGTTATGAAAATGTGTTCTGATAACCGTTTTTTCAAATATCCTCCTCAGCACGCAATGTCACCTTTGTAAGGCATTTGACTGCTGCTGCGGCGAAGGAAGTAAACAGGACATATACGAATATATTATTTCTAGCTTATTTTAATGTGCCACAATGAAAATAGTTTTCTGTTATATAATTCCTCATTTTTCTATAATTCTTTTGAGTTCCAAAACGCACTTGTAACAAATTCACCACATGAGCAACGATCATTTCAAATGATGATTATGACAAGCCCTTCGTAAAATATTCCCCTTTTTCCCGGCAACCCTCCCGCAAACAATCAATTCAGCGGCTGCAAAATTCCGGTCCGTGTATTTTAGGCCTTAGGCCTTATGCTCACAGCACATAACCGTGCAGCTTGCAGTTTGAACTCCAAGGGTGGTGAATATCTCTCCATTTCACCAAACACGTTTGACACGCCTGCGCCCCTGACAGCTCGTCTGTCAAAACCGGCCAACTGACAGCGTTCCGGGCCCCGTCCCCACGGTCCCTCCTCGCAGACACGAAGCTCGATGACGCTGCTATCAGCAAACTTGCCAGCCGCCATCATTCTTTTCCTGGCTGTCTGCAACGCGCGTCCTACTGTCCGCGAACGAAGCCCGCCGCTACTAAAAAAGAAGGCTGCAAATCGTGCAAAGGTTGTGTGTTATTTTGTGCGAAGTGAGCGTGTAGCGGGTGTGTGTGTGTGTGTGGCAAGTTGCACGGGCGACCGCGTCCTTATTGGATGGCCAGTTCGGCTGCAGCAGGAACCCGCTGCAACACGGACCCGAGTGCCAGGTGGAACAGCCACAGCGGACAGCAGGAAGGTGTACCCGGTGGTGCGGTGTAAGGCGACCGTGTTAGCGACCAGCCCCCCCCCAGAAACGATGGATTCCGAACTGCCGGAGTTGCTGTTTTTCGACACATTTTCTCATGACACGTACGAGGTAAGCGGTTTGTGGTGGTGCAATTTTTGTGTGTGTGTGTTGCTTTTTGTTAGTTTGTTCCCTCCTCCCACACGCCGCGAAGAACCGCGGCCTGTGAGCGGGGGTTAGAGATGGGTTGTTGTGATGCGGGTGTTCCTCCAGGGTTGCGGCACGGCAGCATTAAAGTCCCCGGAAGGTGTCATTCGATGGGGGAAAAGGGGGATTTCCCCCCAGCATTGTGCCCGCCGGTCCATCTCTACGTCCAACCAGCATCAACCGGCTTCACTCAACCAAACACCCGATCAACCATGAACTGCGCGTCAGCGTTTGCAAGGGAACAGGGGGCCATAAAACTCGCGGCATAAAATGGCCGTCTCCGGGACGAGCGGTGGCGTCATCTTTCAAGCATCCCCCACCTCCACTGGCTTGCCGACCACTCGAACCCACTCCCCCTGCGAGGCTGCAAGCATCATCCCCGGTGCCGAAGAGAAGGTCCCGCGAGATTCGATGCACACAAAGCGCGCCCAAAGAACGACGATCGAAAGCGTATCCGGCAAGAGGAGGGACCGGTCGTAAAAATGTAGAAGGCAAACGCAGCAATAAAACCCCATCCACAGGCGCTGCAAAAGCCCCCATTGAACGGGTTGGGGTATCTTTTTTATTTTTTTAAATTGTGTGCCAACCGTCGGCACAGCTCTCGCTCGAAACTCCTTTGCCGCGTTGCCACGTTTCTTTCTAAAATGATGTTTCTTTTTTTCTCTCTCTCTCTCTCTTTTCCCTTTCTTTTCCGCTTCGTGCTCTTTTTTTTTCTGGCAATTAAAAACCAACCAAACCTCGCAGCAAAATCTCGATCTGGTACAGTTCCCGAAGCCGGTCTACATCACGGAGGTGCGGATCATCCCGCTCGGCGCTCGCGTCCATGCCGACTTCCCGGGCGGCGTCCGGCTGGGCGCCACCAACCCGTCCAACTTCCACATCCAGCTGTACGTGAACGATCTCGGCAAGCCGGGCGCCCCGATCTTCGAGAGCCTGGGCGAGCTGGAGTACAACCAGAACAATTGCATTCATCTGCAGTGCGGCGGCGGCGGCGGTTCGGGAGCGGTAGGCACGGGCCCCCCGGGTACGGAGGAGTTCGTGCGCCGCATCCCGACCGACGGGCTGGTGCTGAAGGGCTGGTACACGACGATGACGCTCGCGGTGTACGGCATCCTGACGACGAACATAGCCGAGCCGATCG
Organism: Anopheles merus; assembly: GCF_017562075.2. Taxonomy (NCBI): domain Eukaryota; kingdom Metazoa; phylum Arthropoda; class Insecta; order Diptera; family Culicidae; genus Anopheles; species Anopheles merus. Next base: position 5,684,307 of record NC_054081.1, on the reverse strand, counting down.
TGTCGCCGAGGGAAACGACGCCCCAGCCGGCCGAGCAGCTGCTGGTCGGGCCGGACCACCACCATCATCTGCTGCACCACCACCACCACCATCACCATCACCATCTGCACCATGGCGGGGGGATAGCGGAGCCGTCGTGCGGGCCGGGCGGCGATTGGATACAGGAGCCGCCGCTGCCCGGGCTGGTGGCCGCCGCCGAGACGGTGTTCGTGCAGAAGGAGTACCCGGAGGACGACAGCGAGGACGCCCCGAAGGATCCGCGGCCGTACGCGCGCCGGGCGGCGGCAGCGGCCGCCGCCACCTCCTCCAGTATCGCGACCGCGCACCCGCTGCCGGCCAGCGCAGCCAGCCCGCCGGAACCGATCTACGAGCCGCTCGAGGCGGGCAAGATACTGCCCGGGGAGTGCGAGCCGCCCCCGCACGCGGACAAGCGCAGCAAGGGCGCGGGGCCGCCGTACGCGTACGAGCGGTCGCCCCGGGCC